>NC_056433.1:10555976-10855976 GCF_018296145.1 Oncorhynchus tshawytscha
ATTTGCTAAAATAATTATGGGGTATAGTGTGTAGATTGCTGAGGATTTTTATTTATTTTAATCCATTTTAGAATAAGGCTATAATGTAACAAAATATGGAAAAAGTAAAGGGGTCTGAATACTTTCCGAAGGTACTGAGTATATACAGTACCAGTCAAAAGTTTGGACACATACTCATTCAAGTGTTATTCTTAATTTTTACAATTTTCTACATTTTAGAATAATAGTGAATACATCATCTATGAAATAACACATACGGAATCATGTAGTTAACAAAAAAGTGTTCAACAAATCAAAATATATTGTTTTTTAAAGTAGCCACCCTTTGCCTTGATGATAACTTTACACACTCTGGCATTCTCTCAACCAGCTTCATCTGGAATGTTTTTCCAACGGTCTTGAAGGATATATCACACACGTGCTGAGTACTTGTTGGCTGCTTTTCCTTTTCCTCTGCAGTCCAACTCATCCCAAACATTCTCAATTAGGTTGAGGTCGGGTGATTGTGGAGGCCAGGTCAAATAGCCCTTACAGAGCACCTACTCTGCGTCACAAAGACACATCAGCTGGAACCAAAAATCTCAAATTTGAACTCATCAGACCAAAGGACAAATTTCCACCAGTCTAATGTCCATCATGTTTCTTGGCCCAAGTAAGTCTCTTCTTCTTACTGGTGTCCTTTAGTAGGCCTGATTCACGCAGTCTCCTCTGAACAGTTGATGTTAAGATGTGTCTGAAACTTGAATTCTGTGAAGCATTTGGGCTGCAATTTCTGAGTCTGGTAACTGTAATGAACTTATCCTCTGCAGCAGAGGTAACTCTGAGTCTTCCTTTCCTGTGGCGGTCCTCGTGAGAGTCAGTTTCATCATAGCGCTTGATGGTTTTTGTGACTGCATTTGAAGAAACTTTCAAAGTTCTTGACTTTTCCGGATTGACTGACCTTCATGTCTTAAAGTAATGATGGACTGTTGTTTCTCTTTACTTATTTAAGCTTTTCTTGCCATAATATGGACTTGGTCTTTTACCAAATTGGGCTATCTTATGTATACCACCCCTACCTTGTAACACAACACAACTGATTGACTCAAACGCATTTTAAGAAGGAAAGAAATTCCACAAATTAACTTTTAACAAGACACACCTGTTAATTTCAATGCATTCCAGGTGACTACCTCATGAAGCTGGTTGAGAGAATGTCCAAGAGTATGCAAAGCTGTCATCAAGGCAAACAGGTTACTAATTTCATAGTTTTCACTATTATTGTGCAATGTAGAAAATAGTTTCAAAAAGAAGAAGAAAGAGGCTGTGTGTGTAGGTTGTATGACACAAATCAAATCAAATCAAAGTTGGTCACGTACGCTGAATACAGTGAAACGCTTACTTACAGGCTCTAACCAATCGTGGGGAAAAAGGTGTGTGTGTGTGTGTGTGTGTGTGTGTGTGTGTGTGTGTGTGTGTGTGTGTGTGTGTGTGGTGGGTAAGTAAAGAAATGAAACAGTAAAAAAATATTTGAAAATAAGAGTAGGAAGGCTATATACAGACACCGGTTAGTCAGAGTCAGAGTCAGAATTAAAGGAGAATTATATTTATATTAAATATTTTGTTAGTTTGTCTTTACTGTGAGTACTACATTCTGTTGTTAATGTTATTCATTTTCTTTGTAAAGTAGTTTTAACGAATGACAAACATTCCCCGTAAACACCTCTAGAGGTCAGTATTGGTCAAGATATGCTGTCATTGATCAGTGAGAATACAATTTACACAATTTCAAATACTGTGCAATCCCTGATTCATGTTTGTTTCAGTAAAACGATAGATCTATTTACATGTAGGGAATGAACTAGCTCATTTTAAAGAGACAGATATATGCCTCTAATAGGAAAAGGGCGGGATATAATGCACTTCCCCCTCTGACACTGCCAAAACAAGAGGAATACATTTGTTCGGCTACCTCTGATCGGATCGGTGTGTGACTGAGTGTACCTGTATTTGGCATGTATAGCCTTTGGCTATGTAGATAGGCAGGCCTCAGTGATCATGCTTATGGTGCATTTTAACCCTTCTGTTTTGACACTACAATATCGAAGTAATCCATTTTCTAAAAATGGGAGCTTAGTAGAACTAGTGTATGATTTTACTTAACAAAAATGAATGCTTTTAAACCAAACCCAGCACAGTTGCAGTGACAGTTTCAGTCTGGTCGGGCTAAGATCCTCTCCCCCTTGTTTGATGAGAAGCTGCGGGGTTGGGATCGAGTACAGGCCTGTTACCCTGTTTCCCCTGTATTCTGATGTAAGTACCTGCCAAGTATTTTACATTCCTCAAACTTTATTCATCAAATGACATAATCCTTAGAAAAAACAGAGTATGTATACATTAAGCAATGTCTTGGAGGCAGTTTTTAGTGCAGAGCAGTGCTTTATTTTCCTAGTTGTAATACAATGTTGTTAGTTTAAGATGTTTTAAGGATTTGAGATGTTATGGTGCACAGTTGGCAGCATTCATTGCCAATGTACTTTACAAATGTGGAGACAATTTGGTTTGTTACATTGTCAATGGACACACTGTTGGAACAGATTCAAATGAAAGGCTGACATTAACTCATGTTTTGGGAGTTATATATCATTTAAGGAAACATCTTTGTTGACATCAAAAACATTTCCCATCCTTTTTCTCTGCTTTAGATCAACAATATTACACAGCATGTCCCCACTACGGTTTACAGACTGTCCTCATGACCACTTACTAGACATGAAGCCACGCTTACACACTCACCAATGCATCTTTCTGCTGTATAGTTTAAACATGTGTGTACGATGCGGTGAAGACATGCACAGGCCCTAAGCAAGACATTTATGTAATCATCATAACCAACCACGGAATTCACATTTCACTTTAACTGTGTAATTACAATACAATGTGATTTATGTTGCACAGGGAAATTATTTAGGGCATTAGAATTAGGTGTGTATTCTTAAACCAATGAAGCCTATTCCTCTTAAATAATTAGGTGCATGCATTCAATAATATGATTATTGTGATTACTCTCATTACTATAATAGCTTGATTAAAACATTTACATGCTCTGCAAGAAGATCGATTTCCCTTATAATCCGGTTAACATGGACAGCTGTTAATCAGGCTACCTGATGAGGCTTTGAAAAATGCAGAAAATACCCTATCAACTTAAACGTTTTATCACAGTGATCATATACTTTTTGGGAAGCCTATTTGATTCTGAGTTTAGACATATAAGGTTTGCATCTGAAAATAATTTCTATAATGCATACTTTCCAAACTCACTTCACTCGTGCCGAAGAGGGAGGATTGCACTGCTGTTGAGAGCAGATCAAATACACAGCAGGAACTCTGATGAAGGTTTTTACATGTCCTAATTATTCAAAAGATTGCAAAAAAAACTGTGTTTTAATCGGTTTATGCTTACGTCGCTTATGACCTTACAGCGATTAAGATAATCAGAGTAAGTAAGGAAGTAATTATTGAATTATAAGTATGCATGTAAAACATACTCATTGTCTAGAATATGGGTTATAATTCTTCATATCCTACATTCTGTTCTATAATGCAATTGTGAGAAAAAGGTGTAATTGTTCTAATCAACACACCTGTGACATTGCTCTTTTGGGACCTCCTCACTCATCCAAGCCCTTCTTGCCGGACCCGTCCCGGGTCTTGGCCCGGAGTTTGTTCACCTGGGACTCTGCAATGTCTGCTCGCTCTTCAGCCTCCTCCAGCTCATGCTGCAGCTTGCGGAACTTGGCCAGGTTGGCATTGGCCTGTTCCTCTGCCTCCTCGGAGGCGCGCTTGTAGGACTTCACCTTCAGCTGCAGCTTGTCCACCAGGTCCTGGATGCGAGCCATGTTCTTGCGATCCTCCGTCGTCTGGTAGGTGAGCTCCTTGATGCGCCGCTCGTACTTGCGCACCCCCTTGATTGACTCTGTGCCCCTCTTCTGCTCCGCCTCCAGCTCGCTCTCCAACTCCTTGATGCGTAACTCCAGCTTTTGGAGCTGCTTTTTCCCACCCTTCATTGCGATTTGTTCTGCCTCATCCAAGCGGTGCTGCAGGTCCTTAATGGTCTGCTCCATATTCTTCTTCATACGCTCCAGGTGGGCACTAGTGTCTTGCTCCTTCTTCAGCTCCTCGGCCATCATGGCTGCATCGGTGACGGCCTTCTTGGCCTTCTCTTCAGCATTGCGGTTTTCCTGTACAGCTTCCTCCACCTCGGTCTGCAGTTGGAGCAGATCAGCCTCTTGTTTCTTCTTCTGGTTGATAAGGCCTGTGTTTTGAGAGTGCAGGAGCTGCATGCGCTCTGTGGCTTCAGTGAGCTCCTGTTCAGCCAGCTTGCGGCAACGCTCTGTCTGCTCAAGAACACCCCGAATTTCCTCCAGCTCTGCTTGGAAGAGATTGTTCCTGCGCTCCAAGAGAGCAATGTTCTCCTTCAGGTCTTCATTCCCGTGTGTAGAGTCATCCAGCTGCAGCTGGGTATCCTTCAGATATGACTGGCTAATCTTAAGCTGCTTTTGGGCATCAGCCGCCTGTCTGTTGGCTTGGCTAAGCTGGATCTCCATCTCGTTGAGGTCGCCCTCCATCTTCTTCTTGACTCTCAGGGCCTCATTGCGGCTCCTGGTCTCAGACTCGAGGGAGGTCTGCAGTGACTCCACCATGCGCTGGTAATTCCTCTTGACCTGTTCCATTTCCTCATCTTTCTCGGCCAGCTTGCGCTCAATATCCGCCTTCACCTGGTTGAACTCCAGCTGTGCCCGAAGGATTTTGCCCTCTTCGTGCTCCAGGGAACCTTCTGCCTCCTCAAGTGCTGACTGGAGCTCTGCTTTCTCTTGCTCCAGCTGCTTCCGAAGTTTCTCCAATTCATGGGCGCTTTTCCCTCCCTCACCAAGTTGATCAGTAAGGTCAGAGATCTCCTCCTGCAGGTTCTTGTTCTCCCTTTGAATGGTCTCCAGGTGATCCAAGGACTCCTCATAGGCATTCTTCAATTTGAAGAGCTCAGTGCTTAGAGACCGAGCCTCCTTCTGGGAACCCTCGAGCTCACACTGTGACTCCTCATACTTCTGCTTCCACTCAGCCATGACTTTGTCAAAGGTTCTCTGCTTCTTGTCCAGAGCTGCAGATGCTGCATTAGATCTTTCAAGATCCAACATCAGGTCCTCAATTTCATTTTGTAGGCGACTCTTGGTCTTTTCGAGGGAGGAACACTTTGCGTTCACAGCCTCCACAGCCTCCTCTGCTTCTTGCAGTCTTTGGACTAACTTCTTTTTAGCTTCCTCCAGCTCCTCAGTTTTCTGGATTCCATCAGTCTCATACCTTGCCCTCCATGTGGACACTTCAGTGTTGGCCTTGGATAGTGCCCTCTGCAGCTCTGCCTTGGCCTCCTGCTCCTCCTCAAACTGTTCTCTGAGCAGGTCACAGTCATGACGGGAAGACTGCACGGCATGGGCCAGTGAATTCTTTGCCTTGACCTCCTCCTCGAGCTGCCTGCGCATATCCTCCACCTGCTGGGTGTAGGAGCTCTTGCCCCTGGTGAGTTGTGAAATCAGGCACTCTTTCTCCTCCAACTGACGTCCCAACTCTCCATTTTCAGTGAGCAGCCTGGCCCTCTGTGAGGAGAAGTCATTGAGGGACCTCTGGGCCTCCTCATACTTGGTCTTGTTCTCATTCATATTGTCTTCCATCGATCGGCACATCTTCTCCATGTTGGATTTGGCCTTCACCACACTCTCCATATTTGAGGACAGGTCGTCTAGCTCCAGCTTCAGCTCACTCTTCTCTTTCTCTAGCTTCTGCTTGACACGCTGGAGGTTGTCGATTTGCTCACCCAGTTCGGCCACACTGTCCGCATGCTTCTTCCTCAAGGATGCAGCAGTAGCCTCATGTTGAAGCGTGGATTCCTCCAGGTCCCTGCGAAGTTTCAGAAATTCGTTCTCCCTCTTCTTGTTGAGCTCCACCTGGGCAGATGTGGCCCCTCCTGCTTCCTCCAAACGCTCACTTATGTCCTCTAGTTCGCGGGAGAGATCAGATCGCTGCTTCTCCACTTTGGCTCGGGCTGCTCGCTCAGCGTCCAACTCCTCTTCCAGCTCTTCGATTCGTGCCTGGCTTTCCTTCAGTTTCTTCTGGAGCTGAACTCCAGCCACCTGCTCATCCTCAATCTTTACAGTCAGGCTGCTCATCTCAAAGTCTTTCTTCTTGAGTTTCTCATCTAGCTGTTGTTTGTCATTCTCCAAATCCATCAAATTCTCTTGGTTCAGTTTTAGGTCTCCTTCAAGCTTTCTCTTGGAGCGCTCAAGCTCCATTCTGACTTTCTTTTCGTGTTCCAGGGAGCCCTCAAGGTCATCCACCTGTTGCTCTAGCTTAGCTTTAGCTTTGGTCAAGGTGTTGGCTTTGTCCTCCTCACTCTGTAGGTCATCGAGTGTCTGCTGATGAGCCTCCTGCAGTGCCTTCTTCTCTTTGGTCAGCTTCATAATGTTTTCATCCTGGGAAGCCATCTCCTCTGTGAGGTTCTTCACCTTGTTCTCTGTGGCATGTTTCTCTTTCTCAACCTTGGCTAATGTCAGCTCAAGGTCATCTATATCTTTCTTCAACTCAGAGCATTCATCCTCCAGCTTGCGTTTCTTTGCTGTGAGATCTGCATTCATCTCCTCTTCATCCTCCATACGTTCTGTCAGTTCTTTCACTTTTGCTTCCATTTGGATCTTACTTTTTATGAGCTGCTCACAGCGCTCTTCAGCATCTGTTAGTGTGTCCTGCTCAGACTGGCATTGTAGGAGCAGGTCGTTCTTCTCTTGGAGAATACTCACCACTTTCTCCTCAAGCTCCTTCCGTCTTGCTTCTGATTTCTCAAAGGCCTCTTTGAGCTTAGTGAACTCGTCCTTTATGTTTGCCATCTCCTTGTCAGACTCAGCACTCTTCAGCAGTGGCTTGATTTTGAAGAACATCTTCATCCAGGGCCAGTTCTTAACCCCTAAAAAGGCACGAAGGTTCCACTGGATGACCATTAGAGCATCCCTGCGTTCCACAAGCTTCTGGTACTCTGCCCTCATGAGTATGGCTCTTGCGTTGGCCTGGATCATTGTAATGATGCGGGAGAGTTGTTCATCTCGCATCTCCTCCAACGTACCCAGCAAGCCTGCTTTGAAGAAGACCTTGGTGTTGCCAAACCGGTACTGAGTGTGGTCAATGTCCAATGATCCCAGCAGCTTTTCAGCGGCTTTCTTGGAGTCAATAAACTGGCCCTCAGGAATGACGGATGCATTCAGGATTCTATATCTCTGTTTGAAGTCGCCATAGAGGACTCTGTTTGGGAAGCCCTTTCTGCAGATTCGAATGCCCTCCAGCACACCGTTACAGCGAAGCTGGTGCATCACAAGGCAGTTGTCCATGGTCCCTGGCGTTTTGCTCTCATTTGGGATCAAGCAGCGGACAAAGTGGGGATGGGTGGTTTTCAGGGTGCTCATCAGCTTGTTTAGGTTTTCCCTGTGAAGTGCAGATACAGTCTGGAAAGCAGACCCTTTCTTTTTGCCTCCTTTTCCACCAGCTTTGTCACCTCCCTCCGTTGCTATGATGACAAAAAGATGACTCAACAGCTTGAGGGAGGATTTTGCATAAAGACCACACACTGTTTCATTCAATGGATCTTTGTTCTTCACCAGCCAGCCAGAAATATTGTAATCAACAGTGCCAGCATAGTGGAGCAGGGCAAAGTGTGCCTCTGCCTTGCCCTTACCTGGAATTGGCTTCTGAAACATTCTATTCTTGCCCAAATGGTTGTCATATAGCTTAGCCTTAAAGGTCTGGTCACTGGCCTTGGGGAACATGCACTCTTCCTCTAGAATTGACATGATCCCAAGTGGCTTTTCAATGAGGTCAATGCAAGCTTGCAAGTCCATCCCAAAGTCGATGAACTCCCAGTCAATGCCCTCCTTTTTGTACTCCTCTTGCTCGAGCACAAACATGTGATGATTGAAAAACTGTTGCAGTCTCTCATTTGTGAAGTTGATGCAGAGCTGTTCAAAGGTGTTGAAATCAAAGATCTCAA
This sequence comes from Oncorhynchus tshawytscha, assembly GCF_018296145.1. NCBI lineage: Eukaryota > Metazoa > Chordata > Actinopteri > Salmoniformes > Salmonidae > Oncorhynchus > Oncorhynchus tshawytscha. The sequence goes on from NC_056433.1 coordinate 10,564,045, forward strand.
ATCCAGCAATGTCCAGTACGCCTATGAAATGCTGGCGTGCCTGTTTTGTGTCAAGGGAGTGGTTGATTCTCACCACCATCCAGTTGAACATCTTTTCATACACTGACTTAGCCAATGCACCGAGGGAATAGTAGACCTGATCTACACCTTGACCTTTGGTGACATACTCATTGCCAACCTTGACTCTGGGATGGCAAAGTCCTTTAATCAGATCTGCAGAGTTTATCCCCATTAGGTAAGCTGACTTGTCAGCAGCCTCTGTACCGTCAGGCTCTGCCTGCTCCTCCCGCTGCTTTTGTTTGAACCTCATGTTGCCGTAGTGCATTATGGCACCTGTCAACTTGTAGACCCCCTGTTTTTCCTCTGCAGTAAAGCCGAGCACATCGAAGGCACTATCAGTGGCCATCAGTTCCTCAGAATCATTGATGGATGCTACTGTTACTTCTCCTTGGGAGATGTAGGAGTAGTCATATGGATTGTTGGTGATTAACAGCAAGTCCAACAGCTCTGGCTTTTGATTGGACAATATCTGGAAGAAAATATGGTAGTTCCTCTCTGCTTTGAGCTGAAAGGTGATACGGGACTTCTCAAGAAGGTAAGTCTCTATGTCGGCAGAGGACAGTTTCCCACTGGTCCCGAAGTGAATACGGATGAATTTGCCGAAACGTGATGAGTTGTCATTTCTCAGTGTTTTGGCATTACCGAAAGCCTCCAGTGCAGGGTTAGCCTGGATGATTTGATCTTCCAGGGTGCCCTTGCTTGGATCCCTCTTAACACCACTAACTGCTGCAATGCTGGCAAAGTACTGGATGACTCTCTTGGTGTTGACAGTCTTTCCAGCACCGGATTCTCCGGTGATAAGAACAGACTGGTTCTCCCGATCAGTAAGCATATACTGGTAGGCGTTATCTGAGATGGAGAAGATGTGAGGGGGGGCTTCAGTCCTCTTCTTCCCCCTGTAGGCAGACACCACCTCAGAGTCATAGACAGGAAGCCACTTGTATGGGTTCACTGTCACACAGAACAGCCCTGAGTAGGTGTAGATCATCCAGGCTGCGTAACGCTCTTTGAGGTTAAACAGAACAGCTGGCTCATGGAGGAAGGTGAACATGGCCATGTCTTCGATTTTATCGTATTTTGGCGGGTTCTGGGGATGGACGTCCACCTCCTTGACGGTCACGATAGTCTGGTCCTCCCTCTTTACGATCACCTTTCCCCCCTCTTTGCTTTGGATCTGCCCCTTGACATATTCCACTTTGTCATCAACCACAAAGCACTCAGTCTTGATGTCAAAAGCCCTGGTCTGGGCTTCCAGGCGCTCCTTGTCTGACTTCCTCAGAAAGTGAGCTGCCTTCCCAAACTCGGCCATGAGAGCGTCACCCATTGTTGCTGTTGGAGGTCCACAGACAAAGAGATAATCAGTTGGGGTGAACACAGAGCAAAGATCTTGTTGCTGTTGACTCTGTGGGTAACTGCGAGCTCATCTCTGCTGTCTGATCTTTATAAAGGGGAACCGAAGGCCAAATTAGGATGTAGCTGGTGGCATGACAAAAAAAAGAACCCAATTTTATCCCAAGACTGAGAAGTGCCTTGGGGGCAGTTTCCAAGACCTTTAGCTGTTAGTATCCATTTTAGGGAAAGTGACATGTCTCTGCTTATCTCCTGCTTTCACCCTCCTTGAAATACATTCCACACAGCTCTGCCTAATAGACCTACCCTGTCTATGTTTACTGTAGCTCTTTAGCATTGGGTGTCCATTCATATTTGTTATTATGAACCGTATTATGCAAGAGAAGTACACAAAATTGGACAATTTTGAGAGATCATAAATGACAGTAGATATTGCTGTGTTCAGCTGAATAGTCGTGACATGGTGGTTTGGCTGAATTGGTTCCTTATCTGCGGTCGGCTGCTTGCCACGGTCCCTATCTAAGAGATGACATAGACACATCTCACAGCTCTCACAAAACAAGCTGTCTCGGCTCATCTCCACTCAACAATGCCCTTCAAATAGCGCAGCACACAAAGGCACTCTGGCCTTTTTAATGGGGTGTTTCACTGATTCAGGTCTGCACATAAGTCGTATATGGATTCTCAAAATGTGTAGAGGTTATTTAGTTACATTCTACTGTATATGGCAGTCTGGTAGTTACCTAGGATCTACTGGACAATTACATGGTAAAAGGTAATTGCATCATAACAACCAAATGATTGATATTTTGTTTGTTTGTGATGAATTAAAGGCCCGGTGCAGTCAAAAACTTGATTGTTCTGTGTTTTATGTATATTTCCACTCTATGAGGTTGGAATAATAGTGATATTATGAAAATTATGATAATGCCCTTTTGGTGTAAGAGCTGTTTGTGGTGGGATGGAGTTTTGGCCTGCCTGGTGTCATCAACAGGCAATGAAATAGTTACCTAACCTCTCTGCCAATAACAGCTAGTTTTCCCCTCCCTACTCAGACCGCTCCCAGACAGTCATAGCAAAACTCTTGCTTAAGAAATTGCTCTTTGCTAAGAAGATATTTTTGTTAATTTTTGACCATTTTAATTTAAAACGGGTACTTAATTGTTACACAGAAAGGATTTAATATTCAGATAAAAATGGCTGCATTGGACCTTTAAAACAAGCACCATTACACAGGACTTGGTACAGCCACAAATTATGTTGAGGTCTTTTTAATTATTTTTTTTGTCTTTGTCTTTACAGATGTCACATTTTAGATGACGATATATACCACTGCCTCTCTAAAACAACTATGCGAAAGTGTATGTATTTTGAAAAGTAATGGGATTGAACAACACTGAACAAAAATATATACATGCAACATGTAAAGTGTTGGTCCCATGTTTCAATCCTAGAAATGTTCCATACGCACAAAAAGTTTATTTGTCTCAAATATTTTGCACAAACTTGTTTACATTCCTGTTAGTGAGCATTTATTCTTTGCCAAGATAATCCATCCACTTGACAGGTGTGGCATATCAAGAAGCTGATTAAACAGCATGATCATTACACAGATGCACCTTGTGTTGGGGATAATAAAAGGCCACTCTAAAATGCTGATTTGCTGATGTCAAAGTTGTGAACCGAGTGCCCTATGGTGGCGGTGGGATTATGGTATGGGTAGGCATAAACTAAGGACAACAAACCGAATTACATTTTAGCGATGGCAATTTGAATGCACAGAGATACCGTGACGAGATACTGAGGCCCAATGTTGTGCCATTCATCCACCTCCATCACCTCATGTTTCAGCATGATAATGCACGGCCCCATGTCGCAAGGATCTGTACACAATTCTTGGAAGCTGAAAATTTCCCAATTCTTCCATGGGCTGCATACTCACAGATGTATCACCCATTGAGCATGTGTGAGATGCTCTGGATCTACGTGTATGACAGACAGCGTGTTCCAGGTCCAACCTACTGGCAATTCTGATCCAAGCCCCTACCTTTTTTTTAAGGTATCTGTGACCAACAGATGCATGTCTGTATTCCTAGTCATGTGAAATCCTAATGAATGTATTTCCATTGACTGATTTCCTTATATGAACTGTAACTTAGTAAAGTCATTGAAATTCTTGCATGTTGCGTTTATATCTTTCTTCAGTATATGCGTATACTCCACAATTCTGAACATAGATGTTTACTATATAATCCACAACTCTGAACAGATGAACCCTATATTCTTGCTGCCACAATTGGAGTTGAGCTATGTTGCTATGCCTAATTATAGAAACTGAGAACATGCATTGCCTTAAATTCTCAATGACTCTTGAAGAGTATGTTGATAACAAGGCCTATCATCACAAAGTGCCTCACTAGCCTGCCATGCGTCACTCCAGCACACTTTCAAGCACTCTCCGTCCTTAATTCCGAGATAAGTTTTACAGAGCGTCACACACAGGGCTTTTGAAACCGCTTCGCTATAGCATTTCTCTTCTTAAGACTGCATTAATGAGGGTTTCAGCATGCAATATCCTTGATATTTTGGGGTTTTATTTACTTTACAATGCCAATATATCTTTGTTGTATATGTTTTGGGGACAAATTGGTGGCAGTTGTGAAAAAAGGTAAATGGAAGAGTTGCAGAGATAATTGGAAATGACATCATTGTTCATTAGACATGTTTAACATGATTAGGTTATTTTCTCCTGAACCACATGGCCTATCTACTAGAAACGGATGGACATCGTGGAAACAGATATGAAGAAAATATGAATACATTTAGATTTCCAAAATTACCTTTAAATTACAATCATTAAAAAAAAAAAAAACTAAATAACTTGGGTAAATTAACGGGTATTTTACAAACCTACACTACTGTTAATAGATCTGGCAAATGGCAGGCAATGCTTTTTTTTATGTCCCTGACAGCCACTAAAGAATAGATGTTCAACATTTTCTAAAGTCAGAAACAATGGAAAACAGTGGAACAGTTTGTCCATGTCCTGAAATCATAATTTCATTTGAATCAATTCAACTGTGAAATATGAATTTAGGCTCTACATGGACATTTAGATTATATCAAATGCACAGGACTTCTTAAAGAGTAACAGTGTTCACTAAGTTGATGGTTTACAGTGAGGGAAAAAAGTATTTGATCCCCTGCTGATTTTGTACATTTGCCCACTGACAAAGAAATTATCATTCTCCTTCATTCTTCAAGTTGGACATTCTTAAAATGAGGGGGGGCGGGGACATGGCTGTGTTAAAAGTGCTATGAAAAGCTGCAGTGCCAGCTTAACTGCTCTTACGCAATCACGTGTTACATTACTGTGTTCCAGTTTTGTGCTGTATACAATAACTGACATTTCATTTGTAATTACGAAAACTATTGTTAAGGAAACATATTGAATATCTTTATCTGCATTTATTTATCTGTATCTATTTGATTTATTCACCCAATTTGTCATGCTTTTATAAGTGATGAAAATCTTTTCGAAATGCAAACGTCATCGCACATTATGTAGGTGAAAACTGAGTCACGCTGAAATTCACAGGGTTGTTTGCTACCGGAAACTTTGTTTGTCATCCTTTTTTCCAACAAGATTTCCATATTTCTTACGCATTAAAAATAAGGCAGGTTCACACAGATCCCCCTGGGAAGCCTTTCAGTCACTTATTTTACATTGGTATAGTGTGTGTTGTAGAAATGACCGCAATTATTTAAACTCTGTGAAACACTTTGTCACTCATACCATCATTTTGTGCTTTTCATCACATTAAAAGATGCCATGATAAGGTGTAATGACGGTCACAGAAAGCTCGGTCACAAAACACATGATACATTTTTTTTTTTTCAAAATGAAAGATATCCTGGGTATCCTGTGAATAGTTAGGATATCGATGATCTCACCTGAATGGCAATGACTTGTATACGGTATTTGATCATTTAACAGAGGCTCTTATGCAGATTCAACAGCATACTTATATCATGTTGTAGGCCTATAAACTGTATTTAAATCATAATCAATATGATATTTGCAACAAAAGTACAGCATTTGTTCACAGATATTTATTTTAAAAAATGTAAAGAAGTACCTTCATAGGTTTTGTCCTTTACCAGTACTTACCAAGTACGTACGTGCAAAGTGAAGTCACATTTTTGACGTGTATGAAAAATATAAACTGCTGTACAGGGTCAGATACAGAACATTCTGAGAAGGACAAAAATGCATGTGAAAATGGGTGTTGACATAAGAAAGCGACAGTACATAGATATTCAGTGTTGGCAAACAGTACAGTAGCCTAGTCAGCTAACAGGGGTACATCAGAAGCCTAGTCAGCTAACAGGGGTACATCAGTAGGCTAGTCAGCTAACAGGGGTACATCAGTAGGCTAGTCAGCTAACAGGGGTACATCAGAAGCCTAGTCAGCTAACAGGGGTACATCAGTAGGCTAGTCAGCTAACAGGGGTACATCAGTAGGCTAGTCAGCTAACAGGGGTACATCAGAAGCCTAGTCAGCTAACAGGGGTACATCAGTAGGCTAGTCAGCTAACAGGGGTACATCAGTAGGCTAGTCAGCTAACAGGGGTACATCAGTAGCCTAGTCAGCTAACAGGGGTACATCAGTAGGCTAGTCAGCTAACAGGGGTACATCAGTAGGCTAGTCAGCTAACAGGGGGGTACATCAGAAGCCTAGTCAGCTAACAGGGGTACATCAGTAGGCTAGTCAGCCAACAGGGGTACATCAGTAGGCTAGTCAGCTAACAGGGGTACATCAGTAGGCTAGTCAGCTAACAGGGGTACATCAGTAGGCTAGTCAGCTAACAGGGGTACATCAGTAGCCTAGTCAGCTAACAGGGGTACATCAGTAGCCTAGTCAGCTAACAGGGGTACATCAGTAGCCTAGTCAGCTAACAGGGGTACATCAGTAGCCTAGTCAGCTAACAGGGGTACATCAGTAGCCTAGTCAGCTAACAGGGGTACATCAGTAGTCTAGTCAGCTAACAGGGGTACATCAGTAGCCTAGTCAGCTAACAGGGGTACATCAGTAGCCTAGTCAGCTAACAGGGGTACATCAGTAGCCTAGTCAGCCATCAGGGGTACATCAGTAGGCTAACAGGGGTACATCAGTAGGCTAAGCTAACAGGGGTACATCAGTAGGCTAGTCAGCTAACAGGGGTACATCAGTAGGCTAGTCAGCTAACAGGGGTACATCAGTAGGCTAGTCAGCTAACAGGGGTACATCAGTAGGCTAGTCAGCTAACAGGGGTACATCAGTAGCCTAGTCAGCTAACAGGGGTACATCAGTAGCCTAGTCAGCTAACAGGGGTACATCAGTAGCCTAGTCAGCTAACAGGGTCAGCTAAGCTAACAGGGGTACATCAGTAGCCTAGTCAGCTAACAGGGGTACATCAGTAGGCTAGTCAGCTAACAGGGGTACATCAGTAGCCTAGTCAGCTAACAGGGGTCAGCTAACAGGGGTACATCAGTAGCCTAGTCAGCTAACAGGGGTACATCAGTAGCCTAGTCAGCCATCAGGGGTACATCAGTAGGCTAGTCAGCTAACAGGGGTACATCAGTAGGCTAGTCAGCTAACAGGGGTACATCAGTAGGCTAGTCAGCTAACAGGGGTACATCAGTAGCCTAGTCAGCTAACAGGGGTACATCAGTAGGCTAGTCAGCTAACAGGGGTACATCAGTAGCCTAGTCAGCTAACAGGGGTACATCAGTAGCCTAGTCAGCTAACAGGGGTACATCAGTAGCCTAGTCAGCTAACAGGGGTACATCAGTAGCCTAGTCAGCTAACAGGGGTACATCAGTAGGCTAGTCAGCTAACAGGGGTACATCAGTAGGCTAGTCAGCTAACAGGGATACAGCAGTAGGCTACAAAACAATCCGGTCTTGAGATTTTGAACTACCTCATGCCCGCATTTTATTTCATTTCAATATATTGCATGCCTATTTTGTCAAAAACATGTTTAACCAAAGTATGGCGGATCCCTTTTTATACTTTAAATACAGGTGATCGGTTCTGATTAAAATAGTGTTTTCCCAGGTATACCTGTCCCACAATAGAACATTGACTATACTCAGTATAGTCTTACTCTTTACTATACTACTCACATTCATATCTGCAATATCCCGAAATACTTTATCCATTTTGAAATTCTATAAAAACATGTTTCTCCAGCAATACCAAAACAAAGCTTCTGCTTGGGACAACTTTGCAGATCATCCCCTGATCAAGTCCAGGGGTACCACTATGTGATCTGGTAGAAAGGTTCTGGTCATTCATTTGTTTTACAGAACGAATTACCAAACAAGTATAGTACCAAAGTCAGTCGTAATTGTTACATTTCAAAGTCAGTCGGACAAATTGGACAGCGATGGTGGAGATGATCAGTACAGAAGGTTCAGGTCACTGCAATTCTGCATTGGGGCTTATTGCACTTTTTTGCATAGAATTAATTAACAAATCCTTAAACTCAGATATCCAATTCCATCCTGCCCTACACTGCCCAACAAGGGAGCAAGGACGCTCCTGTGGATCTGAAGGGATTCCAGAGAATAGGAGCAAATAAAAAGGGACAAGATAAAGAGAGAGAGGCGTTTCTGATCGACTCCATATCTATCCATCCACACACCGAGTGACAGTAAATCCACTTCCTGTAGTGGGTATTGAGACTCAATACAAATGTGGTGGATGGAGCGAAAGTTTGCCTGTTAATTAACCCAGGGTCAGACATCAGGGGATCAGCCCATTCTTCGGCCACCATGGATCCTGTGTGTTTGGGCGAGTCAGCAGCGGGACATGCGCTTACGGTATCGTTCCACTAGGGGCACCAGGCACTGCCGCGAGCCACACTGCAGCAGGAAGGGGTGCTCCAGCAGGTCGCTAGCGGTAGCCCGCTCCTGGGGGTCCCGTGTTAGCATACGATCCAGGAAGTCCTTCAACACAGGGGAGATCTACAGAGAGAGAGAGATGGGGTGTGAGTAGTGTGTTAGTGTGAGTGTGTGTGTGGTATGTATCTATATCTATTTCACCTTCTGTGTATTCCTGACTGTGGGTGGCGGCTCGTCCCTCAGTTTCTTCATAGCTGCCACTGGTGTGTCGCTGAAGTACGGAGGCTCTCCATCCACCATCTCTACCACCATGATACCCAGGGACCACACATCCACCTGCCAGACATCAGAGACATTTACAATAATTAACACACACAGAGCCTCACGTACCCTCTAACAGCATATCCAGAGACCTTCCATCCACCTGACTGACACAGGAACATAAACACACACCAGTGGAGGCTCCTCAGAGGATGAAGGGGAGGACCATCCTCCTCAGTTAATTTAATAAAAATAAAAATGGTAAAACATTTAAAACAGTAATCATTTTTAGATAAAACTACTAAATATTATCAAGTCATCAAATGATTGATAAAATTATTATATTTTGCAAAGAAGGTCTACAGTAGCCTCAACAGCACTCTGTAGAGTAGCACCATGGTGTAGCCAGAGGACATCTAGCATCTGTCCTCCTCTGGGTATATTGACTTCAATACAAAACCTAGGAGACTCATGGTTCTCATGTGGTGAGTAGTTGACTCAGAGAGAGAAAGACAATAGTTGAACCATTTTGAACAAATTAATTTCTTCCAAAATGAAGGAGATGCAAGAGAGAAATATATATATAGAAACAGATTGAAACTGAAAAAAAGACACTTTCTTAGCTAGCAAATGCAGCTAGCTAGTGTAGCTGACCCTGCTCAAACACAGGGATGTTATGTTAGCTATCTGGTTATGACTAGCCAACACAACACTGGAACTCTTCCAAGTCAAGGTAAGCTTTTGGTTTTATTAATCTATTGCCACCGTGGCCCACCGGTGTAACTGCTAAACTGCTTACTGACTGTACACTGTAAGGTTACTGCAGGATTGTAGTGGGTTTACTAACGCATTAATTCTATTAGCTATGCTGATTATGACATTACTTTATCTAATATGGTGACAACGATGTAGGCTGTGCGTAGTATTTTGGCTTGGAAAGTTTTTTTTTGTTGGCTGGTCACATATAGCTGATGTGTTGTGCATTGAAGTCCTCAAGCGAAGGGGAGAGGTGAGAGGTGACCACTTGGATGCGAGAAGGAATACAAAGTGGCTGTGTTTACGAGTGGTCAGGGGTGTATTCATTCCGCGGATTCTGTTGAAAAACGTTTCTTAAACGGGAACAAATGGAACAAAACGGGGATAAACATACTTGAATTTGTCCAATAGAAACTCTCGTTTGCGACTGTTGGACTAATGATTACATCCTATATCAGCTAGATGCGTCTCTCGACCTGTGTGCAACTGCGTTGTAAACTTTAATTCATAGGCTAGGTTGTAGCAACCTCATGATGGGTACAGGGAACATAGAGTATCATGTAGTAGCCTAAACCTATCGATGTTACATTGAACTGGGTTAATGGAATGTGAATGACAGTCATCCAATATGCTGTAATAGGCCATGCTCATGAAGAAAAAAAAATCCTCCTCACTCATTTTAAACGGCACTCATCGCCACTGACACACACACCCATAGAAACGGCACGTTCATCCATGTCATATCCTGTACAAGCATTCATTGAACATCACACACTATCACACACATTCAGTGACAGTACCCACACTGTCTTTCTCTCACATCAAACACACACTTAAGGATGGAAAAAGGTCCCTCCATCTCTGTTGAATCCCGATAAGAAAATATCTCGGTGGGTAACAGATAATCCTGCCTGTCTGTTTTAGGCAGTATTATCTAGTGCAAGGAGTATCCGGCCTGAAGTGGTGAAGGAGAGGTGTAGGCAACAGTAACAGGATCATGTGTGTGCTTTGTGTGTGTGTGTGTGTGTGTGTGTGTGTGTGTGTGTGTGTGTGTGTGTGTGTGTGTGTGTGTGTGTGTGTGTGTGTGTGTGTGTGTGTGTGTGTGTGTGTGTGTGTGTGTGTGTGTGTGTGTGTGAATGAAACACAATGTGCAAAACAATAAGGTCAAAACATACAGTGAGCTCCAAAAATATTGGGACAGTGACACATTTTTGGTTGTTTTGGCCCTGTACCGCATTTAGATTTTAAATGATACAATGACTATGAGGTTAAAGTGCAGACTGTCATATTTAATGAGGGTATTTTTACCCATTTCGGGTGAAGAGTTTAGATTTTTTGTTGTTGTTGTATACAGTCCCCCAAAAGTATCGGAACAAATTCACTTATGTTTTTACATTTTTTAAATTGAACCTTTATTTAAGTAGGCAAGTCAGTTAAGAACAAACTCTTATTTACAATGACGGCCTACCCCGGCCAAACCTGTACCGACGCTGGGCCAATTGTGCACCACCCTATGGGACTCCCAATCACGGACGGTTGTGATACAGCCTGGAATCAAAGCAGGGTCTGTAGTGCCTTAGACCGCTGAACCATTCATTTCTATTGTGCAAAAAATAATCTGAAACACAACCTAAAAAAACAGCAAATGCATCCAACAAGTTTGTAGAGTCACAAGCTCTATGTAGTCATTGTGTACTAGGAATATGGGACCAAATACGAAACGTTTGACTACTTTAATACACAGTAGTGAATTTGTACCAAAACATTTGGTCCCCTAAAATGGGGGGATTATGTACAAAGAGTGCTGTAATTTCTAAACGGTTCACCCGATATGGATCACAATATCCTTCAATTAAAGCTGCCAAAACAACAACACAATTGTCACTGTCCCTAAACTTGTGGAGGTCACTGGATGTGTTTGAGGGACACATCAGTGTTTCAGATACTCTGTTCATATTGTAGAATGAGACAACCTTCTAGCAGTCAAACAAACAGAGTTTTGGTTGGTTGTTCTGTTTACCTGAGTTCCATATGGTGTCTTTGACACAACCTCTGGAGCCATCCAGTACGGTGTTCCAACCAAGGACTTCCTTTTGGGGATGTCTTTGCTGATCTGAGCACAGAATCCAAAGTCTGACAGCTTGATCTAGGAAAATAATACAATAAAAAAATTAATGAATAAAAGGCCATAAAAATTATTGGATACATTACAAATGACTGAAAGGGCCAAATTCCAACATGCTCATCTTAGCTTTAAATTTAGCTTTAGCTTGAACTTTATGACGTTGATATCAATACAATTTGCATTATCACAATTTAAGATTTGGTCTTCAGTGATTGAGAGTTCTACAGGTTTATCTGTAGGGGTGGGTTGGTAATTAGGGGATGGATAGGTAGAGGTGCTGGGTAAGGGCTTTTGTAGACGGTTTCTGCCCTAATTTTGTTAGTTCAAACCCGGCCACTCCTGCCCCCAGGAGTGCATACAGTTAGCTAGCGCAATATTTTGTAAGGTGTTCTGAGGTTAGAGACCGGGTATAAATTATTTCTGGATGTGGCCGCACTTACCCTCCCATCCAGCGTGAGCAGTATAGAGTCACTCTTGATGTCACGGTGGATAACTCCCTGGGAATGGAGATAGGCTAACGCCTGTAGCACAGCCTCGCACACGGTGGCTATCTGCTCTTCATTCAGCCTGGTATGAAATGACATGCAACTTAAACTTGTTATCCAACATTCTAGTCAGCCTTTGATATGAAATTGTAGTTTTTTGTCTTTGACACAACATCCATCATGTGAATCGGTCTCTTCTTTTGTTATGTCAGATCAACAATGTACTGTTCTCCAGTGGACCAAAACGTAGTAGGGAATTACAGAGGAATCTTGTTGCAACACGTGCCAACTTGTGTTATTGTTAGACCCTCCTATATTTTGGCAATTATAACAATTAAATTTCTCCTTTAACACAAAAGAAGGTATGCAGGAGTGGGTGGCAATACAGTTACTTGACATAACTTCTTGACCAAATGTGATTTTCCCAAAGCAAACTATTACTCATCTCATTCTACCCAAAGGGTTTGGTTTGTGTACATTGTCATGGCATTCTGAAAATAATTATTAATATATATAATATGATTAATGAACATCACTGTTGCTAGAAAGTATTCTGTGTTTTAAGCTTCACAACATTGCTCCTCTTATTGACAGACCCTTTACCTGGTTTCAGACACGACGTTGGTTAGAGCGCCACCCTGCAGGTACTCCATGATAACCCACAGCTCCTCTTCCACCAGGGCACTCCTGTACATCTCCACAACGTTGTTGTGCCGGTAGTCCCTCATGATCACCACCTATGGTTACAAATGTACATGACAAGAGGTGCTTAGAGGGCTATTATGTCCATACAGTTGAAGTCGGAACTTTACAAACACCTGAGCCAAATACATTTAAACTCAGTTTTTCACAATTCCTGACATTTAATTGTAAAAATTCCCTGTATTAGGTCAGTTAGGATCACCACTTTATTTTAAGAATGTGAAATGTCAGAATAATAGATGAGAGAATGATTTATTTCAGCTTTTATTTCTTTCATCGTATTCCCAGTGGGTCAGAAGTTTACATACACTCAGTTAGTATTTGGTAGCATTGCCTTTAAATTGTTTAACTTGGGTCAAACGTTTCAGGTATCCTTCCACAAGCTTCCCACAATAAGTTGGGTGAATTTTGGCCCATTCCTCCTGACAGAGCTGGTGTAACTGAGTCAGGTTTATAGGCCTCCTTGCTCGCACACACTTTTTCAGTTCTGCCAACAAATTTTCTATAGGAAAGAGGTCATTGATTTTCCCATGATGTCAAGCAAAGAGGCACTGAGTTTGAAGGTAGGCCTTGAAATACATCCACAGGTACACCTCCAATTGACTCAAATGATGTCAAATAGCTTTAAAGGCACAGTCAACTTAGTGTAGGTAAACTTCTGATCCACTGGAATTGTGATACAGTGAATTATAAGTGAAATAATCTGTCTGTAAACAATTGTTGGAAAAATTACTTGTATCATGCACAAAGTGGATGTCCTAACCGACGTGCCAAAACTATAGTTTGTTAAGAAGAAATTTGTGGAGTGGTTGAAAAATGAGGCTTGCAAGCCGAAGAACACCATCCCAGTCGTGAAGCACTGGGGTGGCAGCATCATGTTGTGGGGTGGCTTTGCTGAATGAGGGACTGGTGCACTTCACAAAATAGATGGCATCATGAGGGAGTAAAATTACGTGGATATATTGAAGCAAAATCTGAAGACGTCAGTCAGAAAGTTAAAGCTTAGTCGCAAATGGGTCTTCCAAATGGACAATGGCCCCAAGCATACTTCCAAAGTTGTGGCAAAATGGCTTAAGGACAACAAAGTCAAGGTATTGGAGTGGCCATCACAAAGCCCTGACCTCAATCCTGTAGAAAATGTGTTGGCAGAACTGAAAAAGCTTGCGCAAGCAAGGAGGCCTATAAACCTGACTCAGTTACACCAGCTCTGTCAGGAGGAATGGGCCAAAATTCACCCAACTTATTGTGGGAAGCTTGTGGAAGGCTACCCGAAACGTTTGACCCAAGTTAAACAATTTAAAGGCAATGCTACCAAATACTAATTGAGTGTATGTAAACTTCTGACCCACTGGGAATGTGATGAAAGAAATAAAAGCCGAAATAAATAATTATCTCTACTATTATTCTGACATTTCACATTCTTAAAACAAAGTGGTGATCCTAAATAACCTAAGACAGTGCATTTTTACAAGGATTAAATGTCAGGAATTGTGAATAACTGAGTTTAAATGTATTTGGCTAAGGTGTATATAAACTTCCGACTTCAACTGTAAGTAATCTATCCATTTAGATAGGCAATCTATCCATGTAGATAAGCAATCTTGACAGACAGATGATATCTAAAGGTAGCTTTTCAAGCTCATTGGGAGAAAGTCTGTGTCTATCTACCTTTCAGACTAGACATGCATTTATTAATTGAACAGAATGCTCAAATTCCAAGAAACTGTTGTGTAGTGAGGTTTACATGTCATTAAGTGCAACTCACTATACAATAAAGTCCTCTGTTCTGTCCTAAACCATTAATGGAGGCATGCTGTTTCATATCTTGTTTTAGTCCTTCAGGCCAGATAGGAACCCACAACCTAATGATATACTAACATAGTTCAGCCTTTCTTACAGTCCAATTCTGACCGTTTACCTCCCATTAACATACTGCATACCTCGTTAAAGAGCAGCTCTCTGCGCTGCTGCTTACGGAGATCCATCATCTTCACCGCCACCTGCCGACCGCTATGCCTCTCGCGGGCAATGCACACAACCCCCGTGGAGCCCTCCCCGATCTTCACAAAGTTCTCCAGGGAGGTGCGCGGGTCGCCCTTGTCCACTACCATCTGCAGGGCCGCTTTGAACTGCCCATGGGTCACTTTGGCCGGCTCAGGCTCTGGCCCGAGCTTGGGCTGTTGCTGCTGGGCCGTTCCTGTTGAGCTGGTGGCCGGGGAGCCCGTGGGAGAAGGCCGGGGCTGGGATGGGCTGTCCTGTTTGGGGAGTAGGGGCATGGTAGCCCCCTGAACTATGGGTGATAACAATCCAATGGTGTAGCTGGAGGAGGAGCGTGAGGGTCTGTGGGTTCGCCCTCGGCCTGCGATCAGGCTGCTGGTGCCATTGGGTAAGGACATGGCCGAGGGCCCTAATGAATTCATCTGGGAGATGACAGGAAAGATATTTTAGCATAGGCCTTCAACAAACTAGAAATACAGGTGATCTGCAATGACAGGTGTAGGCAACTCCAGTCTTGAGGTGACCACAATGTTTCCTTCCAACAAGACACAGCTTCAACATATCAATGCTAAATGGAAACGGAAGAGGCTTTACCTTCAGGTCACAGGATGAGTGGGGTCTCTGAGGAGAAGTATCCTTGGAGGAGGTCAGAAGGTCCGGCAGGTGATTGACCCCAGGCTTGACCCTCATGTTGACCTGCTGCTGCGTCTGCAGGGTCTGCAGGTTATAGCAGGATGCCGGCCTCTGATTGGCTACCTTGCCCTTTTGCGGCATCCCCATCTGTTGTCCCGGCCGATTTATAAGTCCGGACCATTCGCTACGTGTATAATGACCTGTGCCGCCTCCTCTAGGGGGCGTGGGGACTGGCCCCTTCGGCAGAGGTGCAGGTTTATCCCCAGCTGCCGTGCTCATCTCATGCGTCGACTTTGCCCGAGGCAGTACCCCATTGGGCTGGAGGGTGGATGTTTTCCTAAGAGCCAGTTTGGGGCTGCCGCTCTCGCTTTGTACCTGCCAGTAGCTGCTACTGCCGTTATGACGCTTCTCTTGGCCCAGCTCCTCATACTGATAAGTGTCCCCTTCGACGAGCTCGCCCAGACGCCCCATGGAGCGTGCCCGTTGCCGCGCCGAAGGACTGCTTTTCCGGAGCGAGTTGGAACTGGTGACGGTAAGACGAGTCATCTCTGAGATGACATGGGAGATGTAGTCTCCGTGTCCTATGAAACTCCCCCTACAAATGGTCTGAAAGGGAGAAATTGGACATGAACAAAAACAGTCAATATTGGTTCTGGAACATGGTAGGCACAACCAGGGCCCTATTTCATGGGCTGGCTGATAATTAGAAATGATATAAATGGTTAATAATCTCTTTAGAAGCGCTGTGTAAAAAAGCGACCTATACTGATCCATTCCTATCCCTCTCTGTGCAAAACAGTCTTGCCTCAGGTCAGAGGTCAGGGATATTTCAACCTCTCCTACAGTACACGAAGTGTTCTTACCACTGGTCTCGCCCAGAGGTCATAGTTCAACTTTCAGGCCCCAGTCTTCAAAATATTAACTAACTGCAAAGACAGACCACTTAGGGAGCGGTCTAAATTTACGCAATTGTTACCCGGAGGAAAATGGGGGAGGGTCATGCTTTTTTCATTTCAATCATAATGTCTCAATTATAATATCTCGATGTGTGCCTGATGCTGCCCCTCATCCCTGATTTGCTGCTAGGCGCTCAATATCAAGTGTGCCTAGTGTAGTCTTAATTAAATGATTCATAACCTATACTATAGGCTATATGAAGAGCATGCTGGGAGAAGCACAGGGCAAAGCTATGTTTCTAAGAAAATGAACTTCCTTACCAAGTTTTTGCGCTGCTGAGATGGTGTACATAAAACTAGGCTACACTGCATTACACACTGCCATGGATAGGCATTCCCAATCATGGGCCCTGGCCTGCCCTGCTCTTGCTGATGTAGACCCTATTGTGCTGCCTAATCAATGACTGTGCTGTGTACAGTGGCACTTTAGGAGGCAAGTCAAAGGCTTCTTCCAAAAATTGTTTTATTTTGTCCCAAAAAATGCAATATCTCTGCATGCGGACTAGGCCTACTGATGTCCTTTTAAGTTTGAGAGGGAGAGTGTGAAGATGAGAAGGAGGACCGGAGGTAAGCTTGCTACTGCTATAATTGATTTAAATAAAATCAGTATGTTTCATTGCCCATAATGAAGCTATTTATCAGAGTTATTGGCCTCACAATAAGCCATATTTCAGTAATTTACTTAACTTACATTACTATGAAGCGGCACCCGCAAAGATGCACAGCGCACGGGTGCTGAAAGTAGGCTAATTCGAGAAGGCCTAATTCATTTTAACACTTTTCATTTCAATTTTACTTTAGGCTACTAACAACGAGGGCTTTGTGTCAGAGCCTATTTCTTCCTATTCCAGAAATAAGAGGTATGCCTACCTGTTTGACAGACTAAATTATAGTCTACTATCCATAGATTTTGTCAGGCAATTCCTTCAGTCACTGTGCATATCTCAGTGTCAGTGAAGGGCTTGGTGTGTTAAGTTAAAACCAGGGCTCGAATTGTAATAATTGTATTATTATTTGGGGTATAGGGGAGATTCACTTGTTTTTTTTAAGCATTCAGGGAGGGTCAGGTAAAAAATATATTTCACTGAAGGGAGGGGGCATCCATTTTCATTTCACAGAAGCCCATTTTTCTTTAGGTATCCCTCATTATAAATAACGTACAGTCCCTTAGTCAATGACAGGAGCCCCCAATTATCTTTCTAATGAACAGCAGAGAGAGCGAGAAAGTAGGAGAGAAAAATAGAGGGAGCGAGATGATGATGATGATGGGTTAGCTATCAGGGTCAAGAGCATGTTCTTGACAGCCTCTCGGCTAATGAATTACTAGGCATGACTGAACACTGCTCGTGTTAAAAGTCTGTGAGACAGTTTAGTACAAAATTAACTTCAGTATCACCATTATCTCTTCTTTGAATCCCCTCCTCGAGTATATCAATAGACATCCAGTCTGCACGTAAAAATCCAGTTGGCAGAGCCCGTGGTCTAGTGGTAACTCTCCTGGTGTAGACACATGTATAATCCTCTCCCTTTCAGAGACCGGGGTTCAATTCCCACTCCTAACCCTTCAGTCTGTTTTCCCCCACCCTCCTGTATCACCTCTGATTTACTCACTCGCTAAATAAAACGCGCGAAAATACCCTAAGTATATATTTAAAAGCAAGAATTCCAGTCTGAAATGGAGTGTTTACAAACTAACAATATATAGGCGGTCTAAGAGTGTGACACTGTATCTCAGAAACTATTTTCATTGCTCCTGTTGTGTACCTTGAAACCAGGTCAGGCCTAAATGGTGCGTGAAAATAGAGCCCTGTGTGTAAACAGTTGCACCCAACACGAAGCTTGATAAAAGTGCCTTGAGATTGCTGGGAATGGTTCCATAAACAAATGAGTGCAAATAGAAGGTAAGAACAAAGGTTGGTTATGGTAGGCCTAAACTGTGCTCTACTGGTCAATGATGTGTGTGTGGTCATGATAGTTAAAACATAAAAAATTTTAAAAGTTAAACATCTCCGTGCAGTATTACACAATTAATCAAGTTTTTGAGTTTTGACAGTATATTGGTTTAGTTAGTCACAAACAAGTTTCACTTAGTTTGAATGCACAGATTAATTTTTTTGCAAGAATACGTTCATTGGCGAGTTACGTTAAATGCAGGACTGACACAAAATCAGTGTGTGTGTTGTTGAGTTAAAAGGGCTCCTTGATTAATTTACACGCTGCAAGTATTGGTACTTACCTACTATCTATTAACTTAATTTCATGTCATTACATGATTTGCTATATTCAATCTGTTCAATACCAATATCCCCCTAAAGCATGTTTGTGTATACACATTCTAGTATACCATCCTGTTTGCAATGATTGAAGATCATGAACAGATCAACTTTCACATTTTGAACATACCCATAACAATTGTATTATTTTCTTGAGGGACTTTTTTGGTGTGAGGTTACTTTTTAAACACAAGGACAATGTATCAATCAAAACGTGCTGTAAAAAGGGTAGTTTGTTCCAATACCTGGGGAAGTGGTGAGGATACAACAGGCACATGAGGTAACCAACCTTTATCCTCAGGGTTTTTCTCACAGGTTTCTGTTGTTGTTGCAATTTACGTTAACGCACCATGGATGACATGTCCGTGTGTCATGCAAGGTGTAAACTAAGCTAAGATTCTCTTTTTGTCACAGGATTAAATATGACCTAAAAGATCAACATACTGACATAGGGAGAATGTTGCCTCGAAAGAGTATCACAAAAAAGTTGGTTCATTAAGCGCTTTACCAAACACTTCCTCTAACTGTGTACTAAAAAAACCCAAATAAACCCGTCATTCAGTATGTCCTATGCATGTCCTGGTGTCACTAAAACAGATGTGTATTTTTACCAATGCTTTCATATACAGCACATATAAAGACACACAGGTATTTATCTGAGTCCTGTATAATAAAGTATTTGCATGAAACACACTGAATACACAGAAGCATTGTCACGCCCTGGTCTTAGTATTTTGTGTTTTCTTTATTATTTTGGTCAGGCCAGGGTGTGACATGGGTTTATTATGTGATGTGTTTTGTCTTGTTTTTTTGTTGTTGTAGGTATTGGGATTGTGGTATAGTCGGGTTATCTAGAAAAGTCTATGGCTGTCTGGAGTGGTTCTCAATCAGAGGCAGGTGTTTATCGTTGTCTCTGATTGGGAACCATATTTAGGCAGCCATATTCTTTGAGTGTTTTGTGGGTGATTGTTCCTGTCTCAGTGTTTGTTTGCACCAGATAAGGCTGTTTAGGTTTTCACGGTTCTTGTTTTGTATTGTTCGTGTTTATTCTTTTATTAAACATGAATCGAAATAACCACGCTGCATTTTGGTCCTCCTCTCCTTCGACGGAAGAAAACCGTAACAAGCATGCAGATATCATGATTGTTATTTACTCGTATTGGGTCAGGTGAAACACACTGAATACACAGAAGCATGCAGATATCATGAT
Organism: Oncorhynchus tshawytscha; assembly: GCF_018296145.1. NCBI lineage: Eukaryota > Metazoa > Chordata > Actinopteri > Salmoniformes > Salmonidae > Oncorhynchus > Oncorhynchus tshawytscha. The sequence continues at coordinate 10,583,743 of NC_056433.1, forward strand.
TGTTATTTACTCGTATTGGGTCAGGTGAAACTGAACATCAAATGCACAGTAGTTGACAACAGCAAATTCACTTCTGTACATTTAACTCTGAAGGTGTTTAAATGTAACACTTTCAGTGCCCATATTAGTTCCTCTGAATCCAGTGTTAAATTAACATTTGAGTGTTGAAAAAAGAACACTGCCTTTAGAGTTAATTTGTTAATGATATGATGATCATCAATGATGAGAATGATAATAATAAATATGATAATAATTATGATAATGATAATAATAATGATAATAATGACGATAATAATAATGATTATAATAATAATGATAATAATAATGATAATAGATATGATAATAATAATGATTATAATAATAATGATAATGATAATAACAATAATGAAAATAATAATAATGATACCGATAATAATAATAATGATGATGATAATAATTATGACAATGCTAATAATAACAATGATAACAATGACAGGACCTGAGGCACCCCACTGTACCTTCTTGGGCCTGAGCTCCACATTGGTGATCCGGGACGGGTCCACCACTGGTTTTGGCCTCCTCAGGATGTCAATGACGCTCTGCCACTGGGGCGGCAGGCCCACGAAGCACCCCTGCACTGCGTCGAATGACGTGTGGACCCGGTGCTCAAAGTCCTGTGGCGCCGAGATCTCCGGCCTCCGCTTCTTTTTCCGCCGGAACATGACGAGACAGCCGGTGAGGGGCGGGAAGGAGGAGGGCTGGGGAAAGCAAAGGGGAACCCTGTTACCACAGGACGTCAACAGCTTCTCAGCCAAAGCCATTGTGGCAGTATATCAAGAACACACACACACTGACACACACTCTCTCTTTCGGTAGTGACACGCTCAAGCAGACATGCAGGGAAAGATACCCTCTGGTAAGTTGCAGTCAATGGGAAAAGATGCGTGTCACAGGGTTGATGCTTAAGTGAATACATTGCATTCAATGAGGTAAGGTAATCACAATATGGACGCATAGACAAAGCCATCACAGAAATGACACCCTCCCTCCCTCTCCATCTCTTTCTCCCTCCTCTCTCTATATTTCTTTCTCTCTCTCTCCTTCCATTCTCTCTCTCCTTCCATTCTCTCTCTCCTTCCATTCTCTCTCTCCTTCCATTCTCTCTCTCTTCCATTCTCTCTCTCCTTCCATTCTCTCTCTCCTTCCATTCTCTCTCTCTCTTCCATTCTCTCTCTCCTTCCATTCTCATTCTCTTCCATTCTCTCTTTCCATTCTCTCTCTCCCTTCCATTCTCTCTCTCCTTCCATTCTCTCTCTCCTTCCATTCTCTCTCTCTTCCATTCTCTCTCTCCTTCCATTCTCTCTCTCCTTCCATTCTCTCTCTCCTTCCATTCTCTCTCTCTCTTCCATTCTCTCTCTCTCCTTCCATTCTCTCTCTCCTTCTTTCCCCCTCCCTCCATTCTCTCTCTCACCTCTCTCTCCCCTCTCTCACTCCCACCTCTCTCTCCCCTCTCTCACTCCCACCTCTCTCTCCCCTCTATGTCCCATTCTCTCCCCTCTCTCACTCCCACCTCTCTCTCCCCTCTCTCACTCCCACCTCTCTCTCCCCTCTCTCACTCCCACCTCTCTCTCCCTCTCTCACTCCCACCTCTCTCTCCCCTCTCTCACTCCCACCTCTCTCTCCCCTCTCTCACTCCCACCTCTCTCGCCCTTCTCTCACTCCCACCTCTCTCGCCCCTCTCTCACTCCCACCTCTCTCTCCCCCTCTCTCACACCCACCTCTCTCTCTCGCCCCTCTCTCACTCCCACCTCTCTCGCCCCTCTCTCACTCCCACCTCTCTCTCTCACCCTCTCTCACACCCACCTCTCTCACTCCCACCTCGCTCGCCCACCTCACTCACTCCTCTCTCTCGCCCACCTCTTATTGGTATGGTAAACGTGTTAACATTGGCAAATCAAGTGAAATCGATAATAAACAAAAGTGAAATAAACAATAATTTTTTTTACATTAAACATTACACTCACAAAAGTTCCAAAAGAATAAAGACATTTCAAATGTCATATGATGTGCAAATAGTTAAAGTACAAAATAAACATAAATAGGGCCAAATAGCATTCTCTAGTTGGCTCTGTTTTTGGTTGATTATTTTCAATATTTCAAGTAATTATCTTTTTGATTTCTCTTGATTTGGTTGGGTGGAATTGTGTTGCTGTCCTGTGGGGTCTGTTTGTGTTTGTGAACAGAGCCCCAGGACCAGCTTGTTAGGGGACCCTTCTCCAGGTTCATCTCTCTGTAGGTGATGGCTATGTTATTGGCAGGTTTGGGAATCACGTCCTTTAAGGTGGTTGTAGAATTTAACGGCTCTTTTCTGGATTTTGATAATTAGCAGGTACCGGCCTAATTCTCCACTGCATGCATTATTTCGTGTTTTGCATTGTGCATAGAGGATATTTGTGCATAATTCTGCATGCAAAGTCTCAATTTGGTATTTATCCCAATAAATTTGGTATTTATCCCAATAAATTTGGTATTTATTTTGTGAATTCTTGGTTGGTGAGCGGACCCCAAACCTCACAACCAGAAAGGGCAATGGGTTCTATAACTGATTCAAGTAGCCAGATCCTAATTGGTATGTCGAATTTGATGTTCCTTTTGATGGCATAGAAGGCCCTTCTGGCCTTGTCTCTCAGATCACTCACAGCTTTGTGGAAGTTACCTGTGGTGCTGATGTTTAGGCCAGGGTATGTATCGTTTTTTGTGTGCTCTAGTGCAACGGTGTCTAGATGGAATTTATATTTGTGGTCCTGGCAACTGGACCTTTTTTGGAACACCATTATTATTGTCTTACTGAGAATTACTGTCAGGGCCCTGGTCTGACACAATCTGTGCAGAAGATCTAGGTGATGTGTGGCCTTCCTTGGTTAGAGACAGAAGCACCAGCTCATCAGCAAACAGCAGACCTTTGAATTCAGATTCTAGTAGGGTGAGGCCGGGTGCTGCAGACTGTTCCAGTACCCTCACCAATTCGTTGTAGATTGGGGTGATCAGTCCTTGGTTCCAAATATTGGGGAAGATGCCAGAGCTAAGGATGATGTTAAAAAGTTTAAGTATAGCCAATTGGAATTTGTGGTCTGTATAATCATTATCATTTCATTTAGGACACCATCAACTCCACAGGCCTTTTTGGGTTGGAGGGTTTGTATTTCGTCCTGCTCATTCAACGTACCTCGAGAATCCAGTGGGTTCTTGCAGTGGGTTCTTGTAGTGGGTAGTTCTTGCAGTGGGTTCTTGTAGTCTTTAATAGTTGATTCTAAGATTTCTATGATCATGTAAATGTTTTTGCTGTTTGTTCTTTGTTATAAAATATTGGAGAAGGGGTTTATCCATACATTGGATAGATAACCCTTCGTGTTGCTGTTTGTTAGAGTCTATGGATTCTTCAGTTACATTGATCTGATTTCTGACGTGCTGTTCCTTCTTTTTCTGTGGTGTATTTCTGTATAGTTTTAGTGGTTCACCATAGTGAAGGCTCAAGTTTTCTGGGTCTCTGGGTTTTGGTTGGATAGGTTTCTCAATTTATTTCTTAGGTTTTTGTATTCTTTATCAAACCATTTGTCATTGTTGTTCATTTTCATTTTTTTTTTCATTTTTAGATTTGATAGGAAAGCTGAGAGGTCAAATATACTGTTTATGTTTTCTACTGCCAAGTTTACACCTTCACTATTAAAGTGAAACGTTTTGTTCAGGAAGTTTAGTTTTTTGTACGTTTACACAATACTTTCCTTCAATATAGCATTTCTTAATATTATTCAGTTCCTTTGGATTTGATGCCTCATGATTGAGTATTGCTCTGTTCAAGTAGACTGCGATTTGCTGGGATTTTGCTCCTCTCTCTCTCCAACCTCTCTCTCGGAGTAAAGATGTGGAGATGAAGCGAGGGTTAGGTTTGAATTCCCCCTCTCCCACTACATGGTAGAAAGGTAGGCCCCACTTGAAGCCTGGCCTAGAGTTAATGTGCTTTTGAGTGACATCGGTAGAACAGTTGAGGCTAGAAACAAAATTCACACGGGATCGTTCAACAGACGCTTCCGATGAACACAAGCCTACATCTGACCATGTGAAATGAACTCTTCACAGAGAACAAGGCTTTTCTTCCATAGAAAACCATTACCTACAGCTCTCACATAAGCATGAAGCCCCTTGTTGACTGTGATTGAACCGTCCTTGCAAAAAAAAAAAAATCGTGACCATATAGGGATGCCCTGTATTGAGGTTCAGCTTCCTGTGGCAAACAGAAAGTGTCTTATTTCATCTTCAACATGGTCCTTCATTCTTTCCCTGTAGTTACACAAAAACACTGTCTTCCATCCTCTATAGAACGGTAATTTCTGAAGAACGTACAGACTTGAAAGGGGACCGTTAAAGAGTGTCCCCAGTAGGCTGTACATTGAATTTCAGCTTCCTGCGATTACAGGAAGTGGCTGAATTGGGGGTCATAGGGGTCACATATTTTACATATTTGGGATTGGGGGACTCGGCATATAAAATGTAAATTCAATCGACCCAAAAGCGTTTTTGACAGGCAGGCAGACAGACAGACAGACAGATTCAAGTTTCAAGTCAATCTAAAAAAATGTGGGCCTCCCGGGTGGCGCAGTGGTTAAGGGCACTGTACTGCAGCGCCAGCGGTGCCATCAGAAACTCTGGGTTCGCGCCCAGGCTCTTTCGTAACCGGCCGCGACCGGGAGGTCCGTGGGGCGACGCACAATTGGCCTAGCGTCGTCCGGGTTAGGGAGGGCTTGGTCGGTAGGGATGTCCTTGTCTCATCGTGCACCAGCGACTCCTGTGGCGGGACGGGCGCAGTGCGTGCTAACCAAGGTTGCCAGGTACACGGTGTTTCCTCCGGCACATTGGTTGGGTTGTGTATCGGAGGACGCATGACTTTCAACCTTCGTCTCTCCCGAGCCCGTACGGGAGTTGTAGTGATGAGACAAGATAGTAGCTACTACAACAATTGGATACCACGAAATTGGGGAGAAAAAGGGGAAAAAAATATATATGAAAATAAATAAATGAAAATAAATTCTAAAAAAATGTGATCAATATCCTCTTCAAAATTCATTCAAGAATTCATAAAAGGGATCTTAGTTTCGAGAACTGCAAGACCAATACACTGCCTGTCTGCCAAATCAAAAATCTAATCAAATGTATTTTCCACATGACCCAGAAAATATAAAAAACTATCGGCCTATATCGAATCTCCCATTCCTCTCAATTTTTGGGGGAAAAAGCTGTTGTGCAGCAACTCACTGCCTTTCTGAAGACAAACAATGTATACGAAATGCTTCTGTCTGGTTTTAGACCCCATCATAGCACTGAGACTGCACTTGTGAAGGTGGTAAATACCTTTTAATGGCGTCAGACCGAGGCTCTGCATCTGTCCTCTTGCTCTGTCCTAGTGCTGCTTTTGATACCATCGATCACCACATTCTTTTGGAGAGATTGGAAATCCAAATTGGTCTACACGGACAAGTTCTGCCCTGGTTTAGATCTTATCTGTCGGAAAGATATCAGTTTGTCTCTGTGGATGGTTTGTCCTCTGACAAATCAACTGTAAATTTCGGTGTTCCTCAAGGTTCCGTTTTAGGACCACTATTATTTTCACTGTATATTTTGCCTCTTGGGGATGTCATTCGAAAACATAACGTTTACTTTCACTGCTATGTGGATGACACACAGCTGTACATTTCAATGTTACATGGTGAAGCCACAAAATTGCCCTCGCTGGAAGCCCGTGTTTAAGACATAAGGAAGTGGATGGCTGCAAACTTTCTACTTTTAAACTCAGACAAAACAGAGATGCTTGTTCTAGGTCCCAAGAAACAAAGGGTTCTTCTGTTGAATCTGACAATTAATCTTGATGGTTGTACAGTCGTCTCAAACAAAACTGTGAAGGACCTCGGCTTACTCTGGACCCTGATCTCTCTTTTGACAAACATGTCAAGACTGCTTCAAGGACAGCTTTTAGCCATCTACGTAACATTGCAAAAATAAAAAAAATTCTGTCAAAAAAATGATGCAGAAACATTTATCCATTATTTTGTCACTTCTAGGTTAGACAACTGCAATGCTCTACTTTCCGGCTACTCAGATAAAGCACTAAATAAACTTCAGTTAGTGCTAAATACGGCTGCTAGAATCCTGACTAGCACCAAAAAATGTGATCATATTACTCCAGTGCTAGCCTCCCTACACTGGCTTCCTGTTAAGGCAAGGGCTGATTTCAAGGTTTTTACTGCTAACCTACAAAGCATTACATGGGTTTGCTCCTACCTATCTTTCCGATTTGGTCCTGCTGTACATACCTACACGTACGCTACGGTCACAAGATGCAGGCCTCCTAATTCTGTTATATCTGGAGTATTTCTCCTGTCTTATCTGGTGTCCTGTGTGAATTTAAGTATGCTCTCTCTAATTCTCTCTTTCTTTCTCTCTCGGAGGACCTGAGCCCTAGGACCATGCCTCAGGATTACCTGGCATGATGACTCCTTGATGTCCCCAGTCCACCTGGCCGTGCTGCTGCTCCAGTTTCAACTGTTCTGCCTGCGGCTATGGGACCCTGACCTGTTCACCGGACGTGCTACCTGTCCCAGACCTGCTGTTTTCAACTCTCTAGAGACAGCAGGAGCAGTAGAGATACTCTTAATGATCGGCTATGAAAAGACAACTGACATTTACTCCTGAGGTGCTGACCTGTTGCACCCTCGACAACTACTGTGAATATTATTATTATTTGAATATGCAGGTCATTTATGAACTTTTGAACATTTTGGCCATGTTCTGTTATAATCTCCACCCGGCACAGCCAGAAGAGGACTGGCCACCCCTCATAGACGGGTTCCTCTCTAGGTTTCTTCCTAGGTTCTGGCCTTTCTAGGCCTTAAAGGCTTCCTGCATTGCTTGCTGTTTGGGGTTTTAGGCTGGGTTTCTGTACAGCACTTTGAGACATCAGCTGATGTAAGAAGGGCTATATAAATACATTTGATTTACAGGGAAATGCTTACTTAGATAAGAGCTCTATCCAAACAATGCAGAGTTAAAAAGTAACAAAAATTTGCCCAAAAAATGTTAAGGAAATAGTAACACAATAAAATAACAAAAAAATATACAAAGAGTACCAGTACTGAGTCAATGTGCAGGGGTACAAGGCAGTTGAGGTAATTGATATATGTACATGTAGGTAGGGGTAAAAGTGACTAGGTAATCAGGGTAGATAATAAACAGAGTAGAAGCAGCATGTGTGAGGAGTGTGAAAGGTGTCTGTGTGTAGCGTCAATATCCGTCCGCCCGCCCGCCTGCCCGTTTGTCAGTGAGAGAGAGAAGGAGAGGAGAGAGAATGGAGAGAGGAGGGGGTGCGGGAGGGGGAGCGAGTGAAGGAGGGATGTGGGAGTGAGGAGGGGGAGAGAGAGAAGGGGTGTTGGACAGGGAGGGAGGGGAGAGAGAGTCAACAGATAGACAGAGGTAGGAAAATAAAGAGGGATAGAGAATGGAGGGGGAGGAGGGAGATAAAGAAGGGGAGAGTGAGGGAAGGGGAGAGAGAGGAGGGAGAGGAAGAGATGAGGTCGAGGGAGGGTAAGAAGGAGGGAGAGAGAATAGGGGGAGTTAGGGAGGGGGAGAGGGGGAGGGAGTAAAAGAAGGGGGAGGGAGGGAGAGAGAAGAGAATAAGGGGGGATAAAGAGGAGGTAGAGAGTGAGAGAGACATGAGATAAACAAGAAAAAAGTCCCCCAAAAGTTTTTGGGGCCAGTGCTACAGAGGGCTATATTGGTCCATTGAAACACAGCTAGTAAAGGCTCAGTACAATACCTTTGTGATAAAAACATAAATACATAACATTACATTAAAAAAAAAATGTATTCCAATTTTTCAGGGGGTGCTGCAGCACACCGTTTTCTCCCTCGCTCTGTTGGGCCACACCTCCCCTTGTTAATTTGAAAAAGATTTTGAGGCTATACAGTGTTTGTTTACATTTACTTTGTTTACAAATAATGGAGTAAAACAAGTTTAAATGTTGGGTTCTTCCATACTGTAGTCCAAAACTGTATGTAAAACCTGCAGATTGCCCCTTTAATGATTAGGAGGGAAAATATAAACTGGCCTTAGATCAGTTTATAGGGTCAACTTCCCAACTCTATCTCCTTCTGTTAGCACAACGATAATGGTCCAGTTTAAGCCATTACTACACTACATAATCAGTCACCCACCACAGCATTACTACACATGCTATTGTTAGCTGTCTGTCACTTTCTGCACTAAGAAGCACTGCTAGGACGGGCACCTGAGCGTGATTGTTCTGTTAGGGTTTCAAGGCCGTTTTCCCCAGACCCAGATTAAGCTGGTTCCTGGACTAAAAAGCACTTCCATAGGATATTCTCCACTGAGTGTGTTTTTTAGCCCAGGAGTTAGGGTTTGAAAAGATTTCAGCATCAATGACACAATAGGCGACCTGTCATAACCTAGAAAAAACCGGATGGGAAGACGCTGTGCTGTCTTAACCAGTGGAGATGGATTGATCTCCAGAGAGTATAGAGAGGATGTGAATTTGGTAGTTGTTTACTGCTTCTTCAAATGACAGACATGACTTCAGCACTTCCAGGAAGCCTTTAAGGTTTTGACCACGTGTGTATGCACAAGGTTGAGCTTACATGTGCATGCACGCAGGACTAGTCAATGGTATGTCTTGTAACCTGTACAGACCACAGGCCCTACTTTCCTGGCTATGTTTTTCTTAAACGCTTTTGTAACAAACTACGATAAGTCTCTTTGAAACTTACATGTCCCACTTCACACCAAAAAACAAACTATCAACAGTTTCTCACTAAATGTTGTAAAGGCTCTGAAACCACGATCAAGCTAATTATTTCTACATCATATTATATGACAGGGAGTTCCGGTCCTGGCTGCTCCACTTCTCAATAAATAGTAAAACAAATCCCTGGATTACAACATGTAACATAAATGTCTTCCTTTTCAAAAGGACGGAAACAGTAAGTTGATATGGTAACATTACATGTGACATAACAAAAACCTTTCTGAAGATGTTAAGTGTACAGTAGACAGACATAAGATCCGCCCATCAGGGTTGTATTCATTAGAAAACAAACGGAAGCAAACAGCCGAAATGGAAATAAGAAACACTCGTTTTTTTCTGTTGCAAAACGTTTTTGCTACTGTGAGCTCTTAATGAAAACACTCCAGATCTACAGTGATCATTCATGTGACATGAACTGTACTCTATATCATCGACTGCATCCTTATGTAATACATGTATCACTAGCCACTTTAACTATGCCACTTGGTTTACATACTTATCTCATATGTATATACTGTACTCGATATCATCTACTGTATCTTGCCTATGCTGCTCTGTACCATCACTCATTCATATATCCTTATGTACATATTCTTTATCCCCTTACACTGTGTATAAGACAGTAGTTTTTTTTTTGGAATTGTTAGTTAGATTACTTGCTCGTTATTACTGCATTGTCGGAACTAGAAGCACAAGCATTTCGCTACACTCGCATTAACATCTGCTAACCATGTGTATGTGACAAATAAAATTTGATTTGATTTGATTTGATTTGATTATTAGCATATCTGACATTACCCAGATGCCGATTTGCTGTTATATCTGATTCATCACTGTGAATCCAAAACAATATTTCACTGTCACTTTTCCTTTCTATGTCCAGCTTGGCAATGTATAACTTCACCTCCACTGAAAAAAGCAACCAAAACTGCTACCAGTGTTGTACTCTCTGTAAGTACCAGAATTTACCGTTTGCCAATCCACATAGACAAATATCATCTAGATACCTGTAGAAACATGACAAAAAATATATACTTTAGAAAGAAAATGTATCCATGTGAGAGACACAGACTTCATTGAAGACTCATGTCTTCAGTAGGTCCTATGATTGAGTGTAGTCTGGCCCAGGAGTGTGAAGGTGAACAGAAAGCCTCTGGAGCAATGAACCGCCCTTGCTGTCTCTGCCTGGCTGGTTCCCCTCTCTCCACTGGGATTCTCTGCCTCGAACCCTATTACAGGGGCTGAGTCACTGGCTTACTGGTGCTCTTCCATGCCGTCCCTAGGAGGGGTGTGTCACTTGAGTGGGTTGAGGCACTAACGTGATCTTCCTGTCCAGGTTGGTGCCCCCTCGGGTTCGTGCCATGGGGGAGATCTTCGTGGGCTATACTCAGCCTCGTCTCAGCGTAGTAAATTGGTGGTTTGCGGAGTTGGCCCAGTCTAGGGGTATCGTTGGACGGGCCCAGTGTCTCCCGACACTTCCTGTCTCAGCCTCCAGTATCTATGCTGCAATAGTTTGTGCTGGGGGGCTAGGGTCAGTCTGTTATATCTGGAGTAATTATCCTGTCTTATCTGGTGTCCTGTATGAATTTAAGGATGCTCCCTCAAATTCTCTCTCTCTCTCTCTCTCCCGGAGGACCTGAGCCCTGGGACCATGCCACAGGACTGCCTGGCCTGATGACTCCTTGCTGTCCCAAGTCCACCTGGTCGTGCTGCTGCTCCAGTTTCAGCTGTTCTGCCAGCGGTTTTAGAACCCTGACCTGTTAACCGGACATGCTACCTTGTCCCGGACCTGCTGTTTTCGACTCTCTCTCTACCGTGCCTGCTGTCTCTAACTCTGAATGCTCTGAATGCCATCCTACAGAGTTTTTCCTAGCCACCGTGCTTCTACATTTGCATTACTTGCTGTTTGGGGTTTTAGGCGGGGTTTCTGTACAGCACTTTGTGACATCGGCAGATGTAAAAAGGGCTTCATTAATATATTTGATTGATTGATTGATCATTCGGGCATTGTTACTTCCCCAAATGACGGTGTGATAATGGCTCTGGAGGGGATAGCTGTCGTTTTACGGTCTCCTAACCAACTGCCCTATTTTGTTTATTTTTTTCGCATTGTTTGTAGCTCATTTTGTACATGTTGCTGCTACTGTTTCTTGTGACCGAAAAGAGCTTCTGGACATCAGAACAGCGATTACTCACCTCGAACTGGACTAAGATTTTTTTTTATGAGTCCGACGCGAAGGATGTACTGCTTCGTCGAGACAAGGCCCAGATCCCTGTTATTTGCATGAAGAAAAGATGGAGAAAAAGAGGGAGGGCAGGGTGCCTTGTAATAATTTGCCAACCAGTGGGTTAAACCACCACTACCGTCCATATAATTGGCCAACGTGCAAGCATTGGAAAACAAACGGGACATTCTACGATTAAGACTATCCTACCAACGGGACAGTAAAAACTGTAATATCTTATGTTTCACCGAGACGTGGCTAAACGACGACACGGATTATATAGAGCTGGCTGGCTTCTCCATGCATCGGCAGGACAGAGCAGCTACTTCTGAGAAGACGAGGGGCGAACGTGTATGTCTAATTGTCAATAACTGCTGGTGCACAATGTCTAATAGTAAAGAAGTCTTGAGGTATTGCTCGCCTGAGGTAGAATACCTCATGATAAGCTGTAGACCACACTATCTACCAAGAGAGTTCATATCTATATTATTCATAGCCATCTATTTACCACCACAAACCGATGCTAGCACTAAGACCGCACTCAACGAGCTGTATAAGGCCATAAGCAAACAAGAAAATGCTCATCCTGACATTGCGCTCCTAGTGGCCGGGGACTTTAATGCTGGTAAACTTAAATCCGTTTTATCTCATTTCTACCAGCATTTCACATGTGCAACCAGAGGAGAAAAAAAACTCTAGACCACCTTTACTCCACACACAGACACAAATACAAAGCTCTCCATCGCCCTCCATTTGGTAAATCTGACTATAATTCTATCCTCCTGATTCCTGCTTTCAAGCAACAACTAAAGCAGGAAGTACCAGTGACTCGCTCAATACGGAAGTGGTCAGATGACGCGGATGCTACGCTTCAAGACTGTTTTGCTAGCAAAGAATGGAATATGTTACCGGGATTCATCCAATGGCATTGAGGAGTATAACACCTCAGTCACCGGCTTCATCAATAAGTGCATCGACACGGATTACAAGCAACATTCGCACTGAGCTAAAGGCTAGAGCTGCTGCTTTCAAGGAGCGGGACACTAATTCGGACGCTTATAAGAAATCCCGCTATACCTTACTACACCGGCTCTGATGCTCATGAGATGTGGCAGGGCTTGAAAACTATTACAGACTGCAAAAGGGAAACACAGCCACGAGCTGCCCAGTGACGCGAGCCAATCAGACGAGCTAAATGCCTTTTATTCCCGTTTCGAGCATGCATGAGAGCCCCAGCTGTTCCGTACGACTGTGTGATCACGCTCTCTGTAGCCGATGTGAGCAAGACCTTTAAACAGTTCAACATTCACAAAGCGGCCTCCCGCCGCAGTGCTAGCTGTGCCACTAGAGATCCTGGTTCTAGTCCAGGCTATGTCGTAGCCGGCCGCGACCGGGAGACCCATTGGGCTGCGCACAATTGGCCCAGCGTTGTCCGGATCACGGGAGGGTTTGGCCGGCAGGCATGATCTTCTCCCATCTCGCACTAGCGGCTCCTGGGGTGGGCCGGGCGCTATGCACGCTGACACGGTCGCCAGGTGTATGGTGTTTCCTCCGACACATTGGAGCGGCTGGCTTCTGGGTTAACCGGACATTGTGTCAAGAAGAAGTGCGGCTTGGTTGTGTTTCAGAGGGTGCACGGCTCTCGACCTTCGACTCTCCCTAGTTTGTTTGGGAGTTGCAGCGATGGGACAAGACTGTACCAATTGGATACCATGAAATTGGGTAGAAAAAAATATATACAAATAATAAACGTTCACAAGGTCGCAGGGCCAGACGGATTACATGCTTGGACAAACTGGCAAGTGTCTTTACTGACATTTTCAACCGAGTCTATAATACCTATATGACTCAAACAGGCCAGATCCTCAAAAAGTTCTACAGCTGCACCATCGAGAGCATCCTGACCAGTTGCATCACTGCCTGGTATGGCAACTGCTCGACATTTGACCGTAAAGCGCTACAGAGGGTAGTGCGACGGCCCAGTACATCATGGGGCCAAGCTTCCTGACATCCAGGACCTCTATACCAGGTGGTGTCAGAGGAAGGCCCAACAAATTGTCAATGACTCCAGTCACCCAAGTCATAGACTGTTCTCTCTGCTACCGCACGGCAAGCATTACGGAAGCTCCAAGTCTAGGACCAAAAGACTCAACAGCTTCTACTCCCAAGCCATAAGACTGCTAAACAATTAATCAAATGGCCACCCAATCTATTTTAAATTGACCCTACACTTTTGTGTTTACACTGCTGCTACCCGCTGTTCATTATCTATGCATAGACATTTTAAAAATGACCAAAAGTAACCTGTACCCCTGCACATTGACTCGGTACCGGTACCCCCTGTATATTGTAATGTCATTTTCTTGTTACTTTTTTCTTGTTACTTTTAAAAAAAAAAAAAATTTTTAACTTTAGTTTATTTACTAAATATTTTCTTAACTCCATTTCTTGAACTGCATTGTTGCTTAAGGGCTTGTCAGTAAGCATTTCACGGTAAGGTCTACACCTGTATTCGACGCATGTGATAAATACAATTTGATTTGACAAAAAGAAGTGATGTAGTTTGCTCCCTGCACCTGATAATTGCAGACAAGAATGGCATTTAGAAATGCCAAAATGTAACACTTTGATCAACTGTTCAAGGCCCACATTGTCATCACTCTGCCATGGGCTAAAATGGTCACCCCACCCCTCTTTTGTTGTTTAGTGGTACAGTCCATGACTTAGAAGTGCTGGTTGGTGTGTCTCCAAGTCCAGGTAGGGTTGGCAGATGCAACATAACGTCTCACTAAAGTAGGTAAGTCAATATTTATCTAAGGTCGGAAAGTAAACTAAGGGAGCTGTCCCGAGAAGTGGGATATTGAAATGACACATTCACTCTGAGCTAAACGGTTGTACCAGTCTCACTTACTGCACTGTACTGAATGTACAGAAGAGGTTACATTTTGAACGAAGGTCAAGGTTACAGTTACAACAACTAAACATGGTCAACAAAACATTTATTATTAGATTTTTTGTCATGGTTGTCATGCCACTGAACCAGGAGTTTATTCTAATAGTATTTCAGTACTCCTACCAACATGAATCTTTCTCTAAACTGGCCATACTACACTAATGTCCCTTCACTCAGCCCTCTCTGATAGTTGCTTCTCATTAAAGCACACTATTCACAAGATCAGAGGGGTCGTCACAGTAACATTATTATGTTATGACACTATACATAACTGATTCTGCTACCCTCATGAGCAAAGTGTTCTGAATAAAAGTTCTGTGCGGGACATCTGAGAATGAAACTGACAACATTTCAAGTAAATTAATTATATTAATTTAAAGGGGAGGTTCATTAATTTATCTCCAATGATGGAATGTTCAATTCTTGAATTGAGATGAATGGCTTAACTTTATTTCAAAGCTACCTACATAAGGACTTCATAGCACAAATACTTATTTTATCATGTACTCATTCTCCATGTTTCATATAAAATATATTGATTATGATGTACAGTTTCCATATTTGGTGTCAAAAATCACATAATAAACAGATGAGCCACAGATCTCGGGACATGCTGCAGTTGAAGTATAAATAGTGTCAAGAAACAAGCGTCTTCTGGAGGCTAGAGAAGAGAGGAAGCTGTGTTGAGTCTTACCTGTCTTTACCGTAGTCTTGGGTCTTCTGCCTCTCTTAGTCCCTTTTTAATCCCGGATGAGCGAGGGCTTTCTGTCCAACGTCTGTCTGTCCGTCTACCCTTAACACACCACTGGGGTCTTAATGATTCTCGACCTGGAAGGGAAAGAATTGCTTAGATGAAACGAATGTTATTTTCTTTCCCTCTCCCTCGCTTTATATCCCTCCTACTGTTTGATCTGCGGGTGTGGTGGAGGATACAGAGAGACAAGAAATTAGATCTAGAATAGTGTCGCTCATCTGCCGCTGCGAAGGATCTCTTCCACTCCTCTAACTGGCTTGATCCAGAGTGTAGATAGTGGAGGCTAATGGATAATAATGTGTCATGGGATCCCTGTTCAAGTCGATTTATTACACTTGATTTATCCCCAAGGGCCAATTATTTCTGGGATTTAACAGGCATGGCATGCAGACAACACATGACAACAGGATAAATACATCTCCTACAACATATGCCATACTGTTTGTTGCATGAACAATATGTGCAATTATGAGTATTCAGGAGATGTACTTCAATGTGCATACAGCAAAAACACATCTGTTTCTCCAAGTGGCCATGGTATGAGTCTCAAATGCAGTGGTGTAAAGTACTTAAGTGGTACTTTAAAGTACCAACAGTTTTTTTGTGGGGTACCTGTACTTAACCTATTTATATTTTTTGACAACTTCTACTTTTACTTCACTCCATTCCTATAGAAAATAATGTACTTTTTACTCCATACATTTTCTCCTGACACCCAAAAGTTACATTTTGAATGCTTAGCAGGACAGGAAAATGGTCCAATTCACGCACTTATCAAGAGAACATCCCTGGTCATCCCTACTGCCTCTGATCTGGCAGACTCACTAAACACACATGCTTTGTTTGTAAATTATGTCTGAGTGTTGGAGTGTGGCCCAGGCTATCCGTATATTTAAAATTAAAATTGTGCCGCCTGGTTTGCTTAATATAAGCAATTTGAAATGATTTATACTTTTTACTTTTGATACTTAAGTACATTTTAAAGTATATTTTTTTGCAATTACTTTTACTTTTGATACTTAAGTACATTTTAAACCAAATAGTTTTAGATATATATAATATTTTACTGGGTGACTTTTCACTTTTCTATTAATGAATCTAATGCCTTTACTCAAGTATGACAATTTAGTACTTTTTCCCACCACTGCCCAAATGACACCATATTCCCTACAAAGTGCACTACTAAGTAGTGCAATATATAGGGAATACAATTCTATTTGGTATGCGCTCATGGTGAGTCAATGTCACACTGTAGAAGATAAGACTTATTGGGCCAATATCTCATCATGTAGACAAATACAGATAGTACAGGAAGTACACTTCAGCGGATGAAACCAAACACCAAAATAAATGAATTGACCATAAACCTACAGGGTAGATGATCCTGGAGACAGACTGGAGCCTGCAGGATACGGTGCACACATACCAAAGAGCGGAAAGCAGAAGAGAGAGGAAGAGACAGAGAGAGAGAGAGAGAGAGAGAGAGAGAGGGCAGAAGAGAGAGAGAGAGAGGGAGAGAGAGATAGGAAGAGAGAGAGAGAGGGAGAGAGAGAGGAAGAGAGAGAGAGGGAGAGAGAGAGCGGAAGAGAGAGAGAGAGAGAGAGGCGGAAGAGAGAGAGAGAGGGAGAGTGAGAGAGGAAGAGAGAGAGAGAGAGAGGGAGAGAGAGAGAGAGAAAAGAGAGAGAGGGAGAGAGACAGAGAAAGAGAGAGGGCGGAAGAGAGAGAGAGGGAGAGAGAGAGGGAGAGAGATAGAGAGGGAGAGAGAGAGAGGGAGAGAGGGCAGAAGAGAGAGAGAGAGAGGGAGAGAGAGAGAGGAAGAGAGAGAGAGAGGGAGAGAGAGAGGAAGAGAGAGAGAGGGAGAGAGAGAGCGGAAGAGAGAGAGAGAGAGAGAGGGCGGAAGAGAGAGAGAGAGGGAGAGTGAGAGAGGAAGAGAGAGAGAGAGAGAGAGGAGAGAGAGAGAGAGAGAGAGAAAGAGAGAGAGGGAGAGAGACAGAGAAAGAGAGAGGGCGGAAGAGAGAGAGAGGGAGAGAGAGAGGGAGAGAGATAGAGAGGGAGAGAGAGAGAGGGAGAGAGGGAGAGGAAGAGAGAGAGAGAGGGCGGAAGAGAGAGAGAGAGAGGCAGAGAGAGAGGAGGAGAGAGAGAGAGGAAGAGAGAGAGAGAGAGAGGAAGAGAGAGAGAGGAATGTCTGCTTTTTCATAATTCCAGTTATGATGCACGGTTCAGAGTTGTTGTTGTCATGACAACTCCTTCAAAAGAGTAAAACAGCAAATAATTCCAGTTTCAGATAATGAATAGGCTAAAGATTTCACAGCTTAGAATCTGTCTCTACAGCGGAGCTTTGGATTGGTATGAAAGCTAGTTCCTGTGACATGACAACATACAGTGAGCCAGGTGCTCCTGGGATGGTTGTTGACGTTTTGAGTAATGTCTCCACTCACTGGTGGTGGGGGGTGATGGCATTTCACCAGGAAAGGTCATCCACAGTTATTTTGGTTGGAGGATACCAGGGTAGCATTCATTAGGGCACACACCTTAGACAAACGTCTTGTGACGGAAAATGAAAAAAAAGACTGTTTCTTACTGGACAAGTTCAGGTAGTCCCTTCCTGTTTAGTGGGTTTTCCTCTGTTTGGTGCTTAATGAACATGACCCAGGCGTTCCACAGACCAAACAGGTTCAAGGGGATCTGGGACATCTCTTGGTCTTTGTGTTCATGTCACAGTCAGTAATCTAAGTCAGGGTTTCCCAAACTCGTTCCTGAGTTGATTATTGGAATTAGCTGTGTAATGCTAAGGCAAAAAAAAACATGCACCTAGGAGGTGCAAACTAAGATGGAGTCTGAGACCGAGTTTGAGTCTGCTTCTAACTATTCATGTAGGAAATGACTTCATAGTGACTCGCATAGCTTGTAGTATTATATTTACAAGAGGAAAGGACCCCCCCCCCACCATATCATTAGCAATGAACTAGTAATAATATTTCAAGCTATTAATATACCTCAAATTATATCATCTTTACCATCAACCATCAGGTCTGGCAAATGGCTTAATGCAAATGTAGCATCCAGAGTGTGCAATTTTAAAGGTTAAAAGTTATTTACATTTAAAAAATTAAAAAAACCTTTTACCCCTTTTTCTCCCCAATATCATAATGGTAGTTACAGTCTTGTCCAATCGCGAAGGTCGAGAGCCATGTGTCCTCCGAAACACGACCCTGACAAGCCGCACTGCTTCTTGACACACTGCTCGCTTAACCCGGAAGCCAGCCGCACCAATGTGTTGGAGAAAACACCGTCCAGCTGGCGACCAAAGTCAGCTTGCCGGCACACAGCCCGCCACAAGGAGTCCCTAGAGCGCACTGGGACAAGCAAATCCCTGCCGGCCACATCCTAACCTGGACGATGCTGGGCCAATTGTGCGCCACCTCATGGGTCTGTCTCCCGGTCACGGCCGGCTGTGACACAGCCCGGGATCAAACTCGGGTCTGTATTGACGTTGAAAGGTTAAAGTTGTTAACTTTTTTTCTTCTTTTTTTAAAAATACTGAGGTGAGTTTATCCACATCCAATCATTTCATTTTCAAAACAAAATCAGACGTGTGTCTCGTACCACGAGAAACACGCCTTGTTCCGTTCCCACACACATTGTTACACATAGTGTCAGTCTGAGCATTTAGATACAGTGCATACATTAACTGTTGTTCTTTGAAGCGTCACACCAGCATCTAACTTTACTGTTTTCTGATGATACAACAAGATCTCGGCCTACTGTTCTCATGGTTTTGTTGTTAACACAAGCCTTACGGCAAGTTTGAGATAGGTCACCTGTCATTCCTCTGTCATGTCCTTGTCACAACTGACAGAGTTTGAGATAGGTCACCTGTTGTTCCTCTGTCATGTCCTTGTTACCACTGACAGAGTCATGTTAACCATACAGAACACCTAAGTAGCTTTTAATTTGAACTTCAATTTTAAATTGTTTCATCTTTTCCCCTCTCTCTTTTTTTGCTGTACAGTGTCCTGGATGTTTTGAAAGGTGCTTAAAAATATGTATTATATTATTATCATTGAAACCCATCATTCATATTGTACGGACAAACCCCCTAAGATGTGGTATAGTAACCAGTAGAAAAACGTATGTTTGATGCTAACTTGAAGGATTTAGGATCTATGCCTTTGACACCACCGCTATGTGAGATTTGTGAGGTTTTCCTTTATACTGTTGCTGTAGGACTAAATACCTGAGGAGTCCATGCTCCTTACAGGCTGCATGACCAGACATCTCTGAGATGCCTCACTATTCAAAACAACACATATCCAACTCAACTGAGCTGCCAACAGCCAGTTGAACTGCCAACACCCAGTGTTCAACTAACAAGTTGACTGTTGAAATGTGCAGCAGCCTAGGCTTGTCATGAAGAATGCAGATATTTAAAAAAGAATGTAGTTAAATTGGGACTGGTGAACTACAATGTGCTTTCGGAGTTTGGCACTGATCAGGAGTCAGCTGTAGTTATTGTATTAAGTCACATCCTGTCCAATAGTGGTAGTGGTGGTACCGCACAGATATCAACCTGACTAAATATCAATGCATCTCAAATGGGTTAACTGGTGTGTTGATTACAGCATTGGTGAAAAGCCAAAAGAATAGTGCCAATTTAAACAGGGGTATATTCACTAAGAACCAAACGGAACCGAATGGAAGCAAAATGTTGAAATGAGGGACTAAGATGAACTTGTCCCATATGAAATGCTTGTTTTTGTTACAAGAAGTGTTCAGTTGCAAAACGTTTTGCTATGGTTTGGACTAATGAATACACCCCAGGTAGGTAACAGATAAGTAACAGTACCCAAGCACAGTATCAGTGCCCCAGTAACCACCTGTTTCTTGCTTTTGTGAATCCTGAAGTGAAAATAGAGGATAAACACTCTATTGAAATGTATCCCTTTTCCATTGTACACTGTCCTCCACCCAAGACATGCACTGTCCTCTACCCAAAACATGCACTGTCCTCCACCCAAGACATGCACTGTCCTCTACCCAAGACATGCACTGTCCTCCACCCAAAACATGCACTGTCCTCTACCCAAGACATACACTGTCCTCTACCCAAGACATGCACTGTCCTCCACCCAAGACATGCACTGTCCTCTACCCAAGACATGCACTGTCCTCCACCCAAAACATGCACTGTCCTCTACCCAAGACATGCACTGTCCTCCACCCAAAACATGCACTGTCCTCTACCCAAGACATACACTGTCCTCTACCCAAGACATGCACTGTCCTCCACCCAAAACATGCACTGTCCTCTACCCAAGACATACACTGTCCTCTACCCAAGACATACACTGTCCTCTACCCAAGACATGCACTGTCCTCTACCCAAGACATACACTGTCCTCTACCCAAGACATGCACTGTCCTCCACCCAAAACATGCACTGTCCTCCACCCAAGACATGCACTGTCCTCTACCCAAGACATGCACTGTCCTCTACCCAAGACATGCACTGTCCTCTACCCAAGACATGCACTGTCCTCTACCCAAGACATGCACTGTCCTCTACCCAAGACATGCACTGTCCTCTACCCAAGACATGCACTGTCCTCTACCCAAGACATGCACTGTCCTCTACCCAAGACATGCACTGTCCTCTACCCAAGACATGCACTGTCCTCTAAGACAATAATTATATTCAATATCAATTGAAGTGTTGGTTCTATTTGTTTGATCTTCATTTCTGAAGCCAAACATCCCACGTTTTGTTCCATCTGATATATGTTCAATTCAGCGTTGGGGTCAATAAAAAAAGTAAACCAAATGTACTTTTTGAATGGACCCCAACATTGATTTGAACATGAATCAGATTAAACATAACTTGGGATGTTTTACTTCCTGAATTGACCGCAATTTACCCTGATTCAATGTCAGCTCAAGCACCAGATAGAGTTGCAGTACTCCAATCTCTGTACAATGACTGGCAGAGCTACATAATGAGCTACTGTATGCCTTCCAACAGTGTTCATTGTAGCAGCCTGATGCCTTGTCTGTATCGTTGCGTATCAGAAGCAACCCTTTTTAAAACACACCAAAGAGAGACTCAGAGAAGAAGAAGACCAGAAGTCATTCCCACTACCAGCTCAGGGACAGTCCCTTCAGGCAGTAGTACCCTGTTGGATCTCTCTCTCTATTCTGGCATGGCACTGTTGTTGGAAAACTGCATGGTTCAATGCTCTGCTCTCAAATTCTGTAAAATGAACAGAGGTACTTGCTAGAGCGGGTTCTAAGAGAGACGAGAGAGTTGGTGAGCAGAAACAGCAATTTCAGTTCCATTTGTTCACTCACCTGGTGGGAAGGGGTTTAGCTTCTTTGCGGGGCAGGTGAGGGGAGAGGGGGATTGGACCGGATCGGTGGATAAAGCTGGTTCCTCTGTGGCATGACAATGACCTATCTGTTCCTCCTTAGTTTACTCTATTCTAACGCTTGCCGTTTTGCCACATGGTCTGTAATGACTCCTCTCTCTCCTCCCCCTCTTCACCTAGCCAATGGAGCGTAGCTTTTTTTTTTTCTTTGTCCAACTCGCTCGCTTCTACCTCACAGCGCCTCCTCCCTTCCCCCGCCAAACCCCTGTCTCACCTCTTTCCTACAGGTAAGAGAGAGGATGAGAAGAAGAGGAATCTGAGACAGAAAACAGCTCTTAAAAAAATAATTGAAAATAGTAACTAACACAAGAGGAATCAAATAAAATACACAAGAATGTTGCTATAAATACAGGGAGTAACAGTACCAGATCAATGTGTAGAGGTACACTATATGACCAAAAGTATGTGGACGCTTATCGAACATCTCATTCCAAAATCATGGGCATTAATATGGAGTTGGTCCCCACTTTGCTGCTATAACAGCCTCCAGTCTTTTGGGAAGGCTTTCCACTAGATGTTGGAACGTTGCTGCTATAACAGCCTCCAGTCTTTTGGGAAGGCTTTCCACTAGATGTTGGAACGTTGCTGCTATAACAGCCTCCACTCTTCTGGGAAGGCTTTCCACTAGATGTTGGAACATTGCTGCTATAACAGCCTCCACTCTTCTGGGAAGGCTTTCCACTAGATGTTGGAACGTTGCTGCAGGGACTTGCTTCCATTTAGCCACAAGAGCATTAGTGAGGTCGGGCACCAATGTTGGGCGATAAGGCCTGACTCACAGTCGGCGTTCCAATTCATCCCAAAGGTGTCTGATGGGGTTGAGGTCAGGGCTGTGTGCAGAGCAGTCAAGTTCTTTGACACCTATCTAAACAAATCCTTTATTTATTTACATTTGACCCCTTTTACTCCCCAATTTCGTGGTATCCAATTGTTTAGTAGCTACTATCTTGTCTCATCGCTAAAACTCCCGTACGGGCTCGGGAGAGACGAAGGTTGAGAGTCATGCGTCTTCCGATACACAACCCAAACAAGCCGCAATGCTTCTTAACACAGCGCCATCCAACCCGGAAGCCAGCCGCACCAATGTGTCAGAGGAAACAACGTGCACCTGGCAACCTTGGTTAGTGCGCACTGTGCCCAGCCCGCCACAGGAGTCGCTGGTGCGCGATGAGACAAGGATTTCCCTACCGGCCAAACCCTCCCTAACCCGGACGAAACTAGGCCAATTGTGCGTCGCCCCACGGACCTCCCGGTCGCGGCTGGTTACGGCAGAGCCTGGGCGCGAACCCAGAGTCTCTGGTGGCACAGCTGGCGCTGAACAAATCCTTTCTGTATGGACCTCGCTTTGTGCATGGGTGCATTGTCATGCTGAAACTGTTGTCCCAAAGTTGGAAGCACAGAATCATCTAGAATGTCATTTTATGCTGTAGTGTTAAGATTTACCTTCACTAAGGGGTCTAGCCTGAACCATGAAAAACAGCCCCAGACCATTATTCCTCCTCCACCAAACTCTACAGTTGGCACTATGCATTGGGGGAGGTAGCGTTTGCATGGCATCCGCCAAACCCAGATTCGTCCGTCGGACTGCCAGATGGTGAAGCGTCACTCATCACTCCAGAGAATGAGTTTCCACTGCTCCAGACTCCAATGACGGCGAGCTTGACGCCACTCCATCCGACGCTGAATATTGCGCATGTTGATTTTAGGCTTGTATGCGGCTGCTCAGCCATGGAAACCCATTTCATGAAGCTCCCAACGAACAGTTCTTGTGCTGATGTTGTTTCCAGAGGCAGTTTGGAACTCGGTACTGAGTGTTGCAACCGAAGACAGAATATTTCTACTCGTTCAGCCCTTGGCGGTCCCGTTCTG
The DNA here is from genome assembly GCF_018296145.1 of Oncorhynchus tshawytscha. Classification (NCBI taxonomy): domain Eukaryota; kingdom Metazoa; phylum Chordata; class Actinopteri; order Salmoniformes; family Salmonidae; genus Oncorhynchus; species Oncorhynchus tshawytscha. The sequence continues at coordinate 10,606,815 of NC_056433.1, forward strand.
TGAGCTTGTGTGGCCTACCACTTTGCAGCTGAGCCGTTGTTGCTCCTAGATGTTTCCACTTCACAATAACAGCACTTACAGTTGACCGGGGGCAGCTGTAGCAGGGCAGAAATTTTACGAACTGACTTGATGGACAGGTGGCATCCTATGACGGTGCCACGTTGAAAGTCACTGAGCTCTTCAGTAAGGCCATTCTAATGTCAATGTTTGTCTATGGAGACTGCATGGCTGTGTGCTCAGTTTAATACACCTGTCAGCAATGGGTACGGCTGAAATAGCCGAATCCACATACACTATATATACAAAAGTATGTACATAAAGGCAGGGTAAAATGACCAGGCATCACGATAGATAACAATAACAGTAAAATGACCAGGCATCACGATATATAACAATAACAGTAAAATGACCAGGCATCACGATAGATAACAATAACAGTAAAATGACCAGGCATCACGATAGATAACAATAACAGTAAAATGAAGAACAGAGTAGCAGCAGCAAATGATGAGTGTAGAAGTGTGTATGTATGTATGTATGTATGTATGTATGTATGTATGTATGTATGTATGTATGTATGTATGTATGTATGTATGTATGTATGTATGTGTATGTATGTGTGTTGTGTGTGTATGTATGTATGTGTGTTGTGCATGTATGTATGTGTGTATGTGTATGTATGTATGTGTGTTGTGTACGTGTGTGTTGTGTATGTATGTATGTATGTGTATGTATGTATGTATGTGTATGTGTGTTGTGTATGTATGTGTGTTGTGTATGTATGTATGTGTGTTGTGTATGTATGTGTATGTATGTATGTATGTATGTATGTATGTATGTATGTATGTATGTATGTATGTATGTATGTATGTATGTATGTATGTATGTATGTATGTATGTATGTATGTATGTATGTATGTGTGTTGTGTATGTGTATGTATGTGTATGTATGTATGTATGTATGTATGTATGTATGTATGTATGTATGTATGTATGTATGTATGTATGTATGTATGTATGTATGTATGTATGTATGTATGTATGTATGTATGTATGTGTATGTATGTATGTGTGTTGTGTATGTATGTATGTATGTGTATGTATGTATGTGTGTTGTGTATGTATGTATGTATGTTGTGTATGTATGTATGTATGTATGTATGTGTATGTATGTATGTGTGTTGTGTATGTATGTATGTGTGTTGTGTATGTATGTATGTATGTATGTGTATGTATGTATGTGTGTTGTGTATGTATGTATGTATGTATGTATGTATGTATGTATGTATGTATGTATGTATGTATGTATGTATGTATGTATGTATGTATGTATGTATGTATGTATGTATGTATGTATGTATGTATGTATGTATGTATGTATGTGTATGTATGTATGTATGTATGTATGTATGTATGTATGTATGTATGTATGTATGTGTGTTGTGTATGTATGTATGTATGTGTGTTGTGTATGTATGTATGTGTATGTATGTATGTGTGTTGTGTATGTATGTATGTATGTGTGTTGTGTATGTATGTATGTATGTATGTATGTATGTATGTATGTATGTATGTATGTATGTATGTATGTATGTATGTATGTATGTATGTATGTATGTATGTATGTATGTATGTATGTATGTATGTATGTATGTATGTATGTATGTGTATGTATGTATGTATGTATGTATGTATGTATGTGTGTTGTGTATGTATGTATGTATGTATGTATGTATGTGTATGTATGTATGTGTGTTGTGTATGTATGTATGTATGTATGTATGTATGTGTATGTATGTATGTATGTATGTATGTATGTATGTATGTATGTTGTGTATGTATGTATGTATGTATGTATGTATGTATGTATGTATGTATGTATGTATGTATGTATGTATGTGTATGTGTATGTATGTATGTATGTATGTATGTATGTATGTATGTATGTATGTATGTATGTATGTATGTATGTATGTATGTATGTATGTATGTATGTATGTGTGTTGTGTATGTATGTATGTGTGTTGTGTATGTATGTATGTGTATGTATGTATGTGTGTTGTGTATGTATGTATGTATGTGTGTTGTGTATGTATGTATGTATGTATGTATGTATGTATGTATGTATGTATGTATGTATGTATGTATGTATGTATGTATGTATGTATGTATGTATGTATGTATGTATGTATGTGTTGTGTATGTATGTATGTGTGTTGTGTATGTATGTATGTGTATGTATGTATGTGTATTGTGTATGTATGTATGTATGTATGTGTGTGTTGTGTATGTATGTATGTATGTGTATGTATGTATGTATGTATGTACTGTATGTGTGTTGTGTATGTATGTATGCGTGTTGTGTATGTATGTATGTGTATGTATGTATGTGTATTGTGTATGTATGTATGTATGTGTGTTGTGTATGTATGTATGTGTGTGTATGTGTGTTGTGTATGTATGTATGTATGTATGTATGTATGTATGTATGTATGTATGTATGTATGTATGTATGTATGTATGTATGTATGTATGTATGTATGTATGTATGTATGTATGTATGTATGTATGTATGTGTATGTATGTATGTATGTATGTATGTATGTATGTATGTATGTATGTATGTATGTATGTATGTATGTGTGTTGTGTATGTATGTATGTGTATGTATGTGTGTATGTATGTATGTGTGTTGTGTATGTATGTATGTGTATGTATGTGTGTATGTATGTATGTGTGTTGTGTATGTATGTATATGTATGTATGTGTATGTATGTGTGTTGTGTATGTATGTATGTGTATGTATGTGTGTATGTATGTATGTGTGTTGTGTATGTATGTATGTATGTATGTGTGTTGTGTATGTACTGTATGTGTGTTGTGTATGTATGTATGTATGTATGTATGTATGTATGTATGTATGTATGTATGTATGTATGTATGTATGTATGTATGTATGTATGTATGTATGTTTGTATGTATGTGTGTTGTGTATGTATGTGTGTATGTATGTATATATGTGTGTGATGTGTGCGTGTCCACGTACGAAGTGTTGGAATGTGTGTGGGAGTGCAAGTGTAGTGTGTGTGAATGATTGTGTATATATAGTCTAGTGAGTGTGTATATGGTGTGTATGTACAGTTGAAGTCAGAAGTTTACATACACTTAGGTTGGAGTCATTAAAACTTTGACTGGGCCATTAAACAGCTTGGAAAATTCCAGAAAATGATGTCATAGCTTTAGAAGCTTCTGATAGGCTAATTGACCTCATTTGAGTCAATTGGAGGTGTACCTGTGGATGTATTTCAAGGCCTACCTTCAAATTCAGTGCCTCTTTGCTTGACATCATGGGAAAATCAAAAGAAATCAGCCAAGACATCAGCAAATAAATTGTAGACCTCCACAAGTCTGGTTCATCCTTGGGAGCAATTTCCAAACACCTGAAGGTACCACATTCATCTGTACAAACAATAGTACGAAAGTATAAACACCATGGGGCCGGAGTTTAAATGTACTTGGCTAAGGTCTATGTAAACTTCCGACTTCAACTGTATATAGTCTAGTGAGTGTGTATATGGTGTGTATGTATAGTCTACTGAGTGTGTATATAGTCTCGTGTGTGGGTATATACAGTTGAAGTTGGAAGTTTACATACACCTTAGCCAAATACATTTAAAATCAGTTTTTCACCATTTCTGACATTTAATCCTAGTAAACATTCCCTATCTTAGGTCAGTTAGGATCACCACATTATTATAAGAATCTGAAATGTCAGAATAATACAGTGAATTATTTATTTCAGCTTTTGTTTCTTTCATCACATTCTCAGTGGGTCAGAAGTTTACATACACTCAATTAGTATTTGGTAGCATTGCCTTTAAATTGTTTAACATTGGTCAAACATTTTGAGTAGCCTTCCACAAGCTTCCCACAATAAGTTGGGTGAATTTTGGCCCATTCCTCCTGACAGAGCTGGTGTAACTGAGTCAGGTTTGTAGGCCTCCTTGCTCGCACACACTTTTGCAGTTCTGCCCACACATTTTCTATAGGATTGAGGTCAGGGCTTTGTAATGACCACTCCAATACCTTGACTTTATTGTCCTTAAGCCATTTTGACTCACCACTTTGGAAGTATGCTTGGGGTCATTGTCAATTTGGAGTGCACCAGTCCCTCCTGCAGCAAAGCACCCCCACAACATGATGCTGCCACCCCCGTGCTTCACGTGTTGGGATGGTGTTCTTCGGCTTGCAAGCCGCCCCCCTTTTTCCTCCATATATAACAATGGTCATTATGGCCAAACAGTTCTATTTATGTTTCATCAGACCAGAGGACATTTCTCCAGAAAGTACGTTCTTTGTCCCCATGTGCAGTTTCAACCCATAGTCTGGCTTTTTTATGGCGGTTTTGGAGTAGTGGCTTCTTCCATGCTGAGCGGCCTTTCAGGTTATGTTGATATAGGACTCGTTTTACTGTGGATATAGATACTTTTGTACCTGTTTCCTCCAGCATCTTCACAAGGTCTTTGCTGCTGTTCTGGGATTGATTTACACTTTTCGCAACAAAGTACATTCATCTCTAGGAGACAGAACGCTTCTCCTTCCTGAGTGGTATGACAGTTACGTGGTACCTTCAGGCGTTTGGAAATTGTTCCCAAGGATGAACCAGACTTGTGAACATCTACAATTTATTTTCTGAGGTCTTGGCTGATTTCTCTTAATTTTCCCATGATGTCAAGCAAAGAGGCACTGAGTTTGAAGGTAGGCCTTCAAATACATCCACAGGTACACCTCCAATTGACTCAAATGATGTCAATTATCCTATCAGAAGCTTCTAAAGCCATGACATCATTTTCTGGAATTTTCCAAGCTGTTTAAAGGCACAGTAAACTTAGTGTATGTAAACTTCTGACCCACTAGAATTGTGATACAGTGAATTATAAGTGAAATAATCTGTCTACAATTGTTGGAAAAATTACTTGTGCCATGCACAAAGTAGATGTCCTAACCGACTTGCCAAAACTATAGTTTGTTAACAAGAAATTTGTGGAGTGGTTTAAAAACAAGTTTTAATGACTCCAACCTAAGTGTATGTAAACTTCCGACTTCAACTGTATATAGTCTAGTGAGTGTGTATATGGTGTGTATGTATCGTCTAGTGGGTGTGTACAGTATATGGTGTGTAAATATGTAGTCTAGTGAGTGTGTATATGGTGTGTGTATATATAGTCTAGTGAGTGTGTATATATAGTCTAGTAAGTGTGTATATATAATCCAGTGGGTGTATGTAGGATCAGTGCAAGATAGAGTCAGTGCAGATAGTTTCTGGTACCATTAATTGACTATTTAGCAATCTGGCTATTTAGCAGTCTTATGGCTTGGGGGTGGAAGCTGTTTCTGAGCCTGTTGGTCCACTCTGGTACCATTTGCCGGATGGTAGCAGAGTGAACCGTCTATGTGGCACATTACACACACAAAGAGCTTGAAAGGGCTGCTCTCCTACACAGTGCAGGCTCAGGCTTGTCTTTGAGAGCCGGGTGCGTTCCTGCCTTCAGGCCCTGAAGCACATAGCTGCTTTAAGCCTCTCTCTATGGCTGGTGACTCATCCAACACGCCACAGCTGAATTAGTGTTCGTGTGGAGTCACCCAGCTTGGGACAACTCCCCTTGGTAACGGATGGACGGCCACGGTTACAGGTCCACGCCAGAGAGGTTAGAAAGGGAGATTTTACGGTCCTTAATACGGTTATTACTACCTAACTATTACTGAACAATAAATATTGACCAATATGTTTTTGTATGAGTGAAGAAGAAAGAGCTGTAGAATTTTCAAACAAAATTTACCTTTAATGAGAAGCATAGAATGAGAATTGTGAACAGGACGGAGTGAGTGAGTGAGTGAGTGAGTGAGTGAGTGAGTGAGTGAGTGAGTGAGTGAGTGAGGCTACGTGTAACAGTTTATGGTCTCAAACACCTGAGCCTCTAGAAAAAAAGACAGGGATGTCAGTTACTTTTAACAACCCCTTTCCCCCATTTGTTCTCATCCGCCCACTCTGACAGCTGATTGGCTATTCACTAGCCGATCCCCTAACTTCACACATGGATCCCCAATGAAGTTTCCCCTAGGTACAGATCTAGGATCAACTTCCCCTACTCCAATCCTAACCTTAAAACCATTAGTGGGTAAAATACAAAACGGACCCAAGATCACCAAGGGACAACTTCCCCCTATTCCCCTCACGTGCCACACAGAGGTCAAGGCAGTGCTGCTTCTGAAGACGCAACAATGACAGAAAAGTGTTATTTGGGTCATTGCATTTCCAAACCACCTGAGCAACCGTGACAGAATTTACATAACTGGTCACAAGACTGGGACTGCATCCCATATGGTACCCTATTAAGTACGTAGCGCACTATCTTTGACCAGAGCCCGATGGGCAACAGTGAAAAGTAGTGCAATATATAGGTTGCCCTTTGGAATGCACACTGGGGTTTCCCTTTTGCTAGTAACAACCACTTTAGTGGTTGAATCACAGATAATCTAGAAGAAAGGTCAGTCTCGCAAAAAGACGCATTCTTTGTGTTCTAACTACCCGCTATTCAAAGTGCTCTGAACTAATTAAGGGAATTGTTCACAAACATTGGCACATCCTAAAATCCGATGATAGTCTCGGTAATGTGTTTTCGGACCTTCCCTTGGTCGTATTCTCGCGGGGCAGAAATCTCAGAGATCAATTGGAAAGCTCTGATTTACCACCCCAAGAAATTCCTGAACAACATCTATTCATCCCCTACTGGATGGAAACTACAAGTGTAATGGCTGTGCTCAATGCAATGGCACTTATAAATGTAGATCCTTCAAACACCCACAAACAGGGAAATCGATCCCAATCAAAGGTGTTATTACGTGCTCCACTAAGGCAGTTATTTATCTTATAACTTGTCCTTGTGGTAAAAATTATGTAGGTAAAACAAAGCGCGAATTAAAAGTACGTATCTCAGAGCATCATAGCACCATTAGGTGTAAAAACTTTACTTATCCAGTTGCGGCCCACTTCTTGGAGGCAGGCCACTCGATCTCGTCTCTGCGTTATATTGGCATCGAACATGTCACCCTCCCTAGGAGAGGGGGTGACCTTGATAATTTATTGTTAAAACGAGAGGCTGCCTGGATCTTTAATTTAAAGACCCTTGCTCCCTTCGGTCTCAACGTAGACTTTGATCTGAAGCCATTCTTGTGATTATTGTGACTTTGCCATTGTAATTGTGTGTAAGCTTGTGTAGTCAAATGAATCTATGATCGTATGCTATCCATTTGTTTTTTGTATGCTGCTCTTTGTATGACATTTTAGTATTTGATAATTAACCAATGGTATTAGGCCACTCTTGGCCATGATTACAGACACCTGTGTCTTTCGACACTACATAAACAAGTCATCCTGCAGTGTTTGTGATTATACCCTGATGAAGACAGCTTGGCTGTCGAAACGTTGGTAATTAAATTTTTGCATCTGAGCTCCTAGAGTGTGCGGCTCTCTTTTATTTTCATGAATCACAGATAAGCCAGGTCCTTGGGATGACAATCATTCACTCTTGTAAGCTACCACAGGGCAAGTCCAGACAGTGTAGTCACATGATTACTGTTAAGTTACAGTATGACCAGTTAGGGATACTTTAAAAGGTCAAAGTGTCAGCCCGGGCACCTTCAGTGGCCCACAAACAGCAACATCTTCCTGGTTCACTGCCATATATAATGAGAAGTGCAAATGAACTCAGTGTACTTAATATATGCAAAGAAAATCAAAATGCACGTGTCAACAGGCACAGAGCCAAATCCAAGTCCAAACTATTTCCGATGTAAAATGAAAATGAGTATTTCTTATGGGACAAGTTGGAGATTGAGTACCTCACACTCCACTTCAGACAGTCTTCTTCTGTTTGGTGCCTAATTAACATGACAGATGTCTCAACAACACCTGGTTGTCATTAGCGGCTGTGACACATTGAAGTCATGCAGGTGTAGGATAGGAGAGGGAGCTGTGACTCACAAAGACAACTTTCTGCACAGTACAGTAATAGGAGGAATGCCTGTCTTCAAGGGTTTCAGTGTTTGCTGGTTTCATTTCTAACCTTTTAGGATGGAAAAACCTCTAAACCAGGAACAACAGGGTAGAACATAAAATGGAAACCGTTTAACACTCCTTTTAACTCTTATTTTTACCTTTAGGTTCTCTATCATTCTGAAAAAATGAGAGCAAACTTGCACTGCAGGAAAGCTTAGTAAATTCTGCTGACAAACGATATGTCTATCTTGAAAGGACAGACAACAAAGCACAGTCACGGTCAGTGGGCCTTAAAAACTAACATCAAGCTCCTCTGTTACAGGCCTACTGGTAAAAATTCTGTATGTAAAACAGCAAGAGAAGGATGAGTCCAGGCACGTGCAGAGTCGTTGGCTGATTAAGAGTGAGAGAAGTGGTTGGCTGACTCAGAGGAAGAAGCAGAGCCAGACATGGTATCGGTGAACAAACTGACTACCCACAAAGCATGAGCAATAGCTGGTCCGACAGCTGCATTAAACCATTTCTAATTCAATTATGCCAAGCAGAGCTGCTCTATATTGAAAAGCCATGAAATACAAAATACTGTACATTTCAATGATTAATATTACAAATTAAGGCTAATGAGTAATATGCTAGCCAGACCAACTTCCTTTTTCGGCAGTCTATATGCACTTTATCCAAATTCTCATCATTTTATCTTTATACCAATGGCACATTAAAATGTTTTTTTAAACTTACCACAGATGAACTACTGTACTTCGGACACCAATAATCCATCTCTGTTCTACCAACTTAGTTTGCCCTTGGACTGGACAAGTGTGTGACTTTTCTCAGTGGAGGCACTAGGTAGGGTAGAGGGAGGGAAAGGACCATCTGTACCGTCAAGACACCAATCCATGAGCGACCAAGCGGGTTCCTCCTCTCTCTCTAGCAATATTCTGATTATGGAGGATTTTACTTGCAAACTAGCCGCCACTCCTCTCCTATCAAATATTAACTTCACCGTGGGATAAGCTTGTATGCCTCACCACCTGTCCAGGCAGGCAGGCAGACAGACGTCCTTGGGAGAGAGAGAGATTTCCTTGAGCCTCTGGCCTAAAGGCAGAGAGTTCTAGTGTTATTATTTACAGTTAAAGAGCTAGTTCCATCTTTTGGTCATTAGTCCACTTGCGATACAGTGGTATTCAAACTTTTTCAGCAGGTACCCCATTTTTCTGCCAGAATTTCTGGGGACCCCATTTTTTCCGCCAGAATTTCTTGCTACCCCACCACACACCAAATCTAATGACACAAACTTAATAAAAAAAGAATCAACAAAAAATAAATAAACAATCGGTCAATTTCCATTTTTACATCAACAAATAAATGAATTGTTTTGTTTTCTCTTATCAAAATGAAAATAGACCAATTAATACATTTACATCTTTCAAATTATCTAAAAAAATGTTTATATAGTCCCCCCCTCAAATTAATTAGTACATTTTTTACAAGTGCTCTTCACTGAAGAGTAGCGGTACTGTCTCACCAGGGGTGATGGTTGGATTCGTGTTTATCTGTCGAAGGAATGAGCGTTACACCGAGGCCTGTACTCTGGAGCGGGACCGATTTGGAGGTGGAGGGTCCGTCATGGTTTGGGGCGGTGTGTCACAGCATTATCGGACTGAGCTTGTTGTCATTGCAGGCAACCTCAACACTGTGCGTTACAGGGAAGACATCCTCCTCCCTCATGTGGTACCCTTCCATCAGGCTCATCCTGACATGACCCTCCAGCATGACAATGCCACCAGCCATACTGCTCGTTCTGTGTGTGACTTCTTGCAAGACAGGAATGCCAGTGTTCTGCCATGGCCAGCGAGGAGCCCGGATCTCAATCCCATTGAGCACGTCTGGGACCTGTTGGATCGGAGGGTGAGGGCTAGGGCCATTCCCCCCAGAAATGTCCGGGAACTTACAGGCGCCTTGGTGGAAGAGTGGGGTAACATTTCACAGCAAGAAGTGGCAAATCTGGTGCAGTCCATGAGGAGGAGATGCACTGCAGTACTTAATGCAGCTGGTGGCCACACCAGATACTGACTGTTACTTTTGATCCCCCCCTTTGTTCAGGGACACACTATTCCATTTCTGTTGGTCACATGTCTGTGGAACGTGTTCAGTTTATGTCTCAGTCATTGAATCTGATGATCATACAAATATTTACACGTTAAGTTTGCTGAAAATGAACGCAGTTGACAGTGAGGGTGTTTATTTTTTTGCCAAGTTTATGTTTTGCACACACGAATTGTAATTAATAACATATAAAGAAATGGATGGACATCCACAAATGAATAGATACATTGCCGTTCAGAAAGTATTCACACCCCTGCACTTTTTCCACATTTTGTTGTTACAAAGTGGGATTAAAATTGTATTTGTCATTTGTTAGTGATCTACACAAAATGCTCTGTTAAAATGGAAGAAAAATTCTAACATTTGTTAAATATGTATTTAAAGTAAAACAATATCTTGATGAGAAGTATTCAACCCCCTGAGTCAATATGTTAGTCACCTTTGGCAGTGATTACAGCGGTGAGTCTTTCTGGGAAAGTCTCTAAGAGCTTTCCACACCTGGATTGCGCAACACTTGCCAATTACTCTTCAAGTTCTGTCAAATTGGTTGTTGATCATTGCTAGACAACCATTTTCAGGTCTTGCCATAGATGTTCAAGTAGATTTAAGTAAAAAATAATTCAGCCACTCAGGAACATTCAGTGTTCTTGGTAATTAACTTGTGTGGAGTTGGCCTTGTGTTTTAGGTTATTGTTCTGCTGAAAGGTGAAGTCATCTCCCAGTGTCTGGTGGAAAGTAGACAACCCGGTTTTCCTCGAGGACTTTGCTTGTGCTTAGCTCCATTCCATTTATTTTTTTACCTTTTGTTTTGTCCTAGCACTACACAGCAGATTCAAATAAACTAATCAAGCTTTTGATATGAAATCAGCTGTGTAGTATTAAGGCAAAAAAAATAAAATAAATATGCACCTCTTGGGGTCACGAGGACTGAGATTAGAAAAATGCTTTAACAATTACACGCATACCCATAACATGATGCAGCCACCACTATGGTTAAAAATATGGAGTGGTATTCAGTAATGTGTTGTATTGGATTTGCCCCCAAAACAGGACACTTTGTATTCAGGACAGTTGAATTGCGTCACTTTTTTTTTGCAGTATTACTTTAGTGCCTTGTTGCAAACAGGATGCATATTTTGAAATATTTGTATTCTTTTCAGGCTTCTTTTCACTCTGTCAATTAGGTTAGTATTGTGGAGTAACTACAATGTTGATAATCCATCCTCAGTTATCACAGCCATTAAGCTACGTAAAAAATTATTATTTTTTTAAATCACCATTGCCCTCATGGTGAAATCTGAGTGGTTTCCTTCCTCTTCGGCAACAGTTAGGAAAGACGCCTGTATTTTTTCAGTAACTGGATGTATTGATACACCATCCAAAGCGTAATTAATAACTTCACCATGCACCTAGGGATATTCACCCCTCCACCCCCCGGTGTTTGACTGAGGGACCTTACAGATCAAGTGTGTGTGGGGTACAGAGATGAGGTAGTTATAAAAAGTCCATGAAACCAGTGACTTAAACAAAATGTGCAAGAAGTCTAGGGCTGTGAATACCTTTGAAGGCACTGCATGTCAGACCAAATGTAACTTACACTAATTGGAATGTTCTAGATTTACATTTACTATATTACATCTACCCCCCGAAAACACACAACGCAAGTCTGGCTGGTTAACTGCAAGTGTATGCCATGCTCTAACTTAAGACACAACTCAGATTATAACTCTGTTCATGTACCATAAAACAGTTCAGAGGTGACTGGTCTATGATCAAAGCCACCAGGACAACACCCTCTACAGGCCATATATAGGCAGTACATCCTAAAAATGAATACAACCATTAAAAAAAACAAGCAAAACAGTCATAATGAATAAGACGTATACTTTATTATGAACAATCGCATTTAACAGAAAAACAATTACATTGAAATGAGGAAAAAACTAAGGGACTAGAAAAACAACAGCAACATCTAGGAGACAAATAAAATCTAAATAGCCACACGGATAAATCACTAGGAAGGTAGTGCTAGGAAAGAAAACTAGGCGCCATAGCAAGCAAATGTAGACTTCTTCATGTCTTCAAGTAGCTCTGTGAGAACTGATACAGAAGGCCTGTCTCCGGGATTCAGAACAGTCCGGAAGAACTTGCTCCAAAACGCATCGCTCCGGTCACTGTAAATAAGAAGAGGGACAGGGGATGAAAGACAATATATGCATCCCAATAATCTAATTATGTGTCCTTTCTCCCAAATTGTGCACTCGTTAACTTCATGGATTTGGTACAAGGCCGCAGGATTACTAGGATGCATACTCAGAGCTTGCGCTGACCAGCGTCTTCACTGACATTTTCAACCTGTCCGAGACCGTAATACCAACACGTTTCAAGCAGACTACCATAGTGTTCTTGGGCACAGGGACAAAGGTAAACTGCCTGAATGACTACCGACCCGTAGCACTCACATCTGTCACCATGAAATGCTGGTCATGGCTCACAACACAATTATCACAGAAACCCTGGATCCACTCCAATTCGCCCCAACACATGTCACAATTGCTATTGTACTTCATACTGCCCTCTCCAATCTGGACAAAAGAAACACCTACGTGAGAATGTTGTTCATTGACTACAGCTCAGCAGCGTTCAACACTAGTGCACTCCAAGCTCATCATCCAACTGGATCCTGGACTTCCTGACGGGCCGTCTACAGGTGGAGGGTAGGCAACACACCAGCCACACTGACCATCAACACGGGAGCCCCCCAGGGGTACGTGCTTGGTCCCTCCTGTACTCCATTCACCCACAACTGCGTAGCCGTGCACGACTCAAGACGCCATCATTAAGTTTGCTGACGACGCAATGGTGTTAAGTCTTATGACCGACAACATGACCTAGCAGTTTGGTGCCAGGACAACCTCTCCCTTAACGTGAGCTAAACAAAGGAGCTGATCATGGACTGCAGTAAACAGAGGGCCGAGCACACCCCCATTCACATCAACGGGGCTGTCCTGGAGCTGGTCGAGAGCTTCAAGTTCCTCAAAGTTCTACAGCTGCACCATTGAATGCATCTTGACTGGCTGCATCACCACTTGGTATGGAAACTACTGTCAGAGGAAAGTCCTAAAAATGGTTAAAGACTCCAGCCACCCAGGTCATAGTGTTCTCTGCTCCCGCACGGCAAGCGGTACAGGATAGAGGGCAACCGATTAATTGGCAGGCTGACCACCTATTATGCGAGTGCAGCAAGGAGCCAAGGTAAGTTGCTAGTTAGCATTAAACTTGTGAAAAAAAAAAAAAAAAATCTTGACATAATCACTAGTTAACTACACATGGTTTATGATATTACTAGGTTACCTAGCTTGTCCTGTGTTGCATATAATCAATGCGGTTAATTTATCGTCGAATCACAGCCTACTTCACCAAACGGGGGATGATTTAATTAAGCATATTCGCAAACAAAAAAAAGCACAACCGTTGCACAAATGAACAATACATCAATGCCTTAATTACACAAGTATTTTATTTTTTAATTTTTATTTTTTAAACCTGCATATTTAGTTAAGAAATTAATGTTAGCAGGCAATATTAACTAGGGAAATTGTGTCACTTCTCCTGCATTCATTGCACGCAGTCAGGGTATTTGCAACAGTTTGTGCCACCTGGCTCGTTGCAAACTAATTTACCAGAATTTTACATAATTATAACATAACATTGAAGGTTGTGCAATGTAACAGTAATATTTAAACTTAGGGTTGCCGCCCGTTCGATAAAATACTGATAGGTTCCGTATTTCACTGAAAGAATCAACGTTTTGTTCTCGAAATGATAGTTTCATGAATATGGTCAAATCCAGAAACTAACGCTCATATATTTCTGTGTTTATTATAATTAAGTCTATGATTTCATATTTGGCAGCAGCAGGCTCGTAAGCATTCATTCAAACTTTACTGCTTTTGCCAGCAGCTCTAAGCAATGCTTGCTTCACATCTGTTTATGACTTCAAGCCTATCAACTCCTGAGATTCAGCTGGCAATACTAAAGTGACTATTAGAACATACAATAGTCAAAGGTATATGAAATACAAAATGGTATAGAAATAGTCAACGTGTCATAATTCCTATAATAACTTCAACCTAAAACTTAACTGGGAATATTGAACCACCAGCTTTCACATGTTCTGAGCAAGGAACTTACACGGTAGCTGTAAAAACATTTTTTACATGGCACATATTGCACGTTTACTTTCTTCAACATCATTTTTGCATTATTTAAACCAAATTGAGCATGTTTCATTATTTGAGACGAAATAGATTTTATTTATGTATTATATTAAGTTAAAATAAGTGTTGGTCCAGTATTGTTGTAATTGTCATTATTAAAAAATATATAAATCAAATTAATAAAAAAACAATAAAAAAAACCTCTGCATCGAAAAATCATTAAATCGGTTGACCTCTAGTACAGGAGCACCAAGTCTGGGACCAAAAGGCTCCGGAACAGCGTCTACCCCCAAGCCATAAGACTGCTGAACAGTTAATCAAGTGGCCAACCCGACTATTTACAGACCCTGTGTATTATCTATCCCGATTGCCTATTCACCTATTTACTCCTACCTAAATGTAGATATTACCTCTACCTTGTATCCCTGCACATACTCCTTGTATATAGCCTCTGTCATTTTATTGTGTTAACATGGATTTTTTGGCAAATCTGTAAAACAAATGAAATAAATGTAAACTCTGCATTGTTGGGTAAGGGCTCTTAAGGAAGCCTTTCACAGGGAAGTCTACACCGGTTGTATTCGGCGCATGTGACAAATGTGTTTGATAATATGGTGAAAAACAAGAGGATTGGAAGACAGGAGTCAGTTGTGTTCCAACATACCTAAATGGCTTCCTAACCTCATCATTATCTCTCCATGACCACTTATCAGACAGCCGCAGGGTCATCACTAGTTACCACAGGCACAAAGTCAGAAGGCCCGCTACTGGACCAATCAGATGAGGGTGTGTGATGAGGCATATTCCGGTTGGTGGGAACGGTCTCAGTTTTGAAATAGCATCTCTTGAGTTCAAGTTTGATATATAAATGTGTATATCAAAACACAATACTGTGTATTAAAAGTACCGTATGTAAAGTGAGGGAATAAATGTAACAAAATATCAGTAAAAAAACAAAAACATGTAAAACAAGGTTAAGGTTGTCCTAAGAAGGGGGTGGATGGGCTAATAGAACATTACCAGATGTGTTTCACCCCAGTGTTTTACCCAAAAGGCTCAGACTTAGTTTCCATCTATGCGGGCCAGCACCCATCTCTCAGTTGGGGCCACAGCCAGGCCACTGGAGCTTTTCAGATTTCATTAACATAACAATGGCCAACTGAACTTTAACACCTCGCAAAGCAAAAAAAGGTTGAAGTTGTTATATTAAAAAAATAATGAAATATGTGAAACCACATTTTACTTGTGGATTTTTATTTAAAAATCAAGGTGTCAATTTGTCAACATGCCATTTTAAAAACAATGCAGATATTAAACCTATTTTGGTTTTACATAAGTAATAAGGGCAAACAAGCTCGCTAGGAGAGTTTGAATAAGACATCCAAGTAGGACTCTGCATTTAAAACGGTTGGTTTATTGGATAATAAATAAGCTAATCATTGATGAACACTAGATTCAAGCAACGCAAGTCTCTCCTCTGCATACACATACTCCCTCATCTGATTGGTCGTTCCCCACTAACCGGGGTACACGTCATCACCCCCTCATCCGATTGGTCGAGTAGGACAGGCCTTCTGACTGTGGCAACTGGTGAGGACCCAGCGGCAGGACATGACAAGAGGAAACTGTAATATACCTGGGATGTGCTTCCTGATATTCCTCCAGTGTCCACACAGAGTCTTCCTTAACCAGGCGCATGGGTCTCTTCTTCAGCAGAGTGTGGACAGTCTCTGCAATGCCCAGGAGATCCACCTGTAATCAGGGAGAGCGACAGCTACTGAACTAGGGGAGAGCAACTCTCTCAATCGTAAATTTGATTTATTTTACCTTTATTTAACTAGGCAAGTCAGTTAAGAACAAATTCTTATTTTCAATGACTGCCTAGGAACAATGGGTTAACTGTTCAGGGGCAGAACGACAGATTTGTACCTTGTCAGCTCGGGGGTTTGAACTTGCAACCTTCCGGTTACTAGTCCAACGCTCTAACCACTAGGCTACCCTGCCGCCCCAATGTAGGTATCTGGTAGATTTTTAGGATGGGTTTTATTTAAATATACGTACCACAATGGAACATTTTACATTAAAGAAAACCTAATTGCAGTCCATCTTACATAAGGGAAGAACATGATTAAAAAGAGAAACACATACGAGTGAGGTACAGAAGAGCATTGGGGCCATGCAATAAATAAATCAAATACATCCTACAAAATGTAAATAAAGTATAAAGATGCTGAGGGGGCAGGCCAAGGGTTTTTGGGGCATGCATATCAATTAAAAATAGTGAAACGTTGACTTTATTCTAGAGGTCTTTTTAGACTTTCCTCCGGAAAGCATGTAGCGATGTGACGGTGCCAACAAGAGGCTGTAGACAGGTGTGTACCGTACCTGATAGGGGCTGGCAGAGGGGGCTAGTAGATCCTTTGTGATGAAGTTCTGGGCTGCTGGGAGGATGTGTGCTGCTGTCACCTCCGGCTGAAGCTCCAGGTCCACGGAGCAGGAGAAGTCCAGTGCCACGGCAGCACCGATCTCATCCATTGGTTCATCATAACGACTGAGGGGGGGGAGCAGAGAAAAGGAAGAATAAGACTTGACTAGTAGATTATATGATTTAAAGATCAAATACACATGTAGGGAAACAGCCCTACTGTTTATCTCCCACAGCGAGTGTATGCAAGCATGCAAGGACTACAGGGAGTAAGTAATATGCCTGTATGTCAGAAGTCTGCGTTCGTAAACTCATATGCATGTGTGGCTAGACCGTGTGTGTGTGTGCATACCGATTCATGACCAGTGTGTCTGGACTGAGAGCTCCGTGGATCAGGTGGCAGGAGTGCATGAGTCTCACCAGCTCCACTGTCTGCATGGCCAGGGAGGCCACGATTTCCTCAAAAGACTCCTCTGCCACCTCCTGTGTATGCCAGAAGGGGAGGAACCAGACTTTAACGGTTCTTTCCCATCAGAATCCTGTTCTTTACATCATAACTATTGTTTTTTTTTTGCTAAAAGAACACTCAACTAGCAGTTCTTAATGGACAAGTTCAAATAGAATCTCCTCGTTTCAGATCTTTTTTTCTTTCTTTTTGATGCCTGCTGAACACGACCCAAGGTAGACTATAAAATTACATCTTGCAAAGGGTTTATACGCCAAGCTATGGTTATTTTAGGGGTGGGGAAAGGTTGAAAGATTGAATCCCCGAGCTGACAAGGTAAAAATCTGTTGTTCTGCCCCTGAACAAGTCAGTTAATAAACTGTTCCTAGGCCGTCATTGAAAATAATAATTTATTCTTAACTGACTTGCCTAGTTAAATAAAAGGTAAAAAAATAAATACATTTTAAAGCAGATTCTATAAGGGCACAATAATGCATGGAGGACAGGGGTGGAACTACCCACACGCAGTGTGCTCTGCTGGGAGGCCTTGTGGACCGTGACGCAGCCATCCTGGAACAGGAAGCAGCGCCCCGCGTCGTGGACGGGTGCCTGGGAGTCCCGGGCTAGTCGCTCCCTCAGTTGTGAGCCGATGTAGAAGTCCCACGGCACCGCGGTGCTCTCCAGCTGCACAAGGCAAGAGTGACGTGTTAGATCTCAACTCACTGGAGAACACCGTGTAAAGTAAATGTCAAAATCATCATGTTGATCTCATGGACTGTCAGTCATTGCATCCATAGCACCATATATGGACTTGATTTCTCCAGCTCCATCCCTCAGCTTTATAGCAAAAGTGGAGGGGAAAATTTTGCCATTAAAATAAAGTCAACGAACCAGCAGTGCAATTTTGCTTAATCTGCCATTCTAGAAAAATAGAGGTGGAGTCTGCATACATAAACAGTTTGAGGTGGAGCGTACATGAAAGAAATCATTCAACTCATCAACTCACATGAAGGACAGTTATTTAAATCTACTTTGAGTTCAGTCATTCACTGCCTTACCTTTATGGCAACGTCACCTCCACCTTGGCCTGCATAGATGGAAAAGTTCTCATAGTCCATCTTGGAATAGGTAGCAAAGGTGTCGTTCCCTTTAAGCAAGACGGTAAAAAAACAAACAAGTGGTATAGTATTATAATCCGTCATTTAAACCGCCCGTCCGGCAATCATTAAACCGCCCGTCCGGCAATCATTAAACCGCCCGTCCGGCAATCATTAAACCGCCCGTCCGGCAATCATTAAACCGCAAGTCCGGCAATCATTAAACCGCCCGTCCAGCATTTATTATTAGTTGAATTACCTAGAATCAGCACACCATCTTCCTCAGCCATGGGAAGGGGACCATCCTCTGAGTAGAAGTTTGAAAAGGAGCTCAGGTCCACTTGATCCAGCAACTGTTGTCTCACCCTCACACTGCAAGGGTCCTCAATCACAGGTTGTACTGCAATACCAGGAAGGAAGAACAAGGCAATCAAACATCAAATAGACTTTACTTATTCCTTACAGCTCCTAGTGAAGCCAAGAGTCTTAAATATACTAGTCATACAAAATGAATGGGCACTGGATTGAACCCCCAAATAGTCAGATTCAGTAGTGTTAAATAGGTGAAATTAAATGTCAGTGTGCAATTGAGCACATGAATTCATAACTAATAGTTTCTTATGTACCACATGGAGTTAACAGTTACCTACTATGCACCAATGCTTCTACTACAACATAAGATAACAATCCAAATGAAAAGGTATTTTAATAAAAATTAATAGAACGCTTATTTTTTTTGGTCCACTAAACTGCCATGTGCAACACAATGCCTTGACTTTTACATTGATTTGAGGTGAAATGCAGCTTTCTTGGACAGCCAAAGAAAAGGCAGGCAAGAACTTATACTGGAAATAGGATTGTGTGTAATTCAGCAGTGGCAAAGTCTGTTTATTATTATTTTTTACATTTACGTCATCTAGCAGGCTCTTATGCAGAGCGACGTACAGTAGTACATACACTTTCACCCCCCCACCCTTCTCGGTCCTGGTCCCCCGTGGGAATCAAACCCACAACCCTGGAGTTGAAACCGCCATGCTCTACCATCCAGATACTCACTGCATGGTGAATTCTGGTCCATGGCTTCGGGGTGGGGTTCTGCGTGGCTCTCCTTCAGCCTGCAGAGGTGGTGGACGGCCTTGCCTCCAGAGTTCGTGCACACGGAGGAGGCGGAGGTGGGGCCTGAAGCCATGGAGCCCCAAGCCTCCAGACTGGCTTCTTGGATAGGGCTGCAGAGCAAACGTCAAGGAGATGGTCACAAGTGCCCTGTTCAAATAGATATTTTCTTGACGTAATTACTGTTCCGACATAATTGGTGAAAGCAATTACAATGGGGTTTAGAATGTTGGTAACACAGAGCTGCACGTTATGACCTTTCCTTTATTTTCCATTTGAGCGGAGTCGTGTTCATTAGGCATAAAACAAGGTGTAAAGAGGGGAGGTACTACCTGAACTTGTCCAATAAGAACAGGGTCATTTTCAGATACCTTCAAACATTTTACAACGGTGTGCCCGCATCAATGAACACAGCCCCGGCTTATCATCATGACTTGCACTGGCAGAGATGGTTTAGAACGACTCCGGGAGGGAAAGGGGACAAGCTACAGAGCTCGCTGCCATCAAACCATCAATAAGGCTAGTGGACCCTTGCCGGTCAGGTCAAGTCATTGGGTGGACAAACTATACCTGAGCTTCTTCCTTCCATCCGAGTCAAGTTGAGGGGTAATGCTGGGCTCCTTGGTCAGAATCCCAGCGTTGGGCGAGACCGCCCTCTGTCCCATGGCGTGATAAGGAGAAGAGGCCATCTTGGCGGCCTTCACAAAGTCCTGCGTGTCCTCTGGGCTGGAGCACAGAGTCTTGTTCTTGTGGCCGCTGACCACCTCCTCGTTCAGGGACTCTGTTCGCTCTGGGAAGTTCTGGATGGTACAAGTCAATCAATCTACCTATTGATATGATTTTTTTTGTGCAACCAGGAATTTCCAACAGATAACATACGTACACTAGACTGAGCTCAGGTCTGAGTTAGCAAGACTGCACAAACAGATCTGGGAACAGGCTTTACATTCAAAGGCAGTGGATAATTGATGGTCTTGTCTGAACTGTACTAGATTAGAGAGATCACTTCGTAGCACAAGTGATCTTGTTCCAAAAACTGTCCAAACCTTAGATAGAGTTCGTTCAGAGTGGGGGATACTGCCACCTGTCAAAACACACACACAAAAAAAACAATCACCTTTGAAGTGCATGGAAAAGTCTGAAATAGTTTGATAAGTGTCATTGTTCCCGCATAATTATTAGTTCTCCAAATAATACTACTGTGTTAAAATAACATGTTTTAACCCATGTTACAAAACTTCCTTAATACAGTTTTGAAGCAGGTTGGCATTTAGAGGACTTTCAGAATTACCTGGAAACGGGTATGGAGTCTTAAAGCAAAGACCTCGGTCTCCAGCAGGTAGGAAAACATCATCTAAAATAGCAATCAAGTCAGAGAAAGACCTCAAGTACAGGTCAAAGTTGATAATTGACTATCAAATACCTATATATATTTTTTTTTACCTCACATTTTTTTTTGTATGTTGCGTGTATAGTATAGATGCAAACTAATGAACACAAACCTGGACACATGTCCTTTTCACAGGGAATAGGGTTTCTGTAAAGTAAAATGGGGGAGACATTTCATTGTCATATAGCCTAATTCATGCATGTGAAAGTATGACTTGTTTGACTGTCTATGACAATGTAAACTAGACTAAAGCAATCAGGCCCGAGGTGGGGTATACGGCCAATATACCACGGCTAAGGGTTGTTTTTAAGCGCGACACAACGAGGAGTGCCTGGACGCAGTCCTTAGCCGTGGTATATTGGCCATACATCTATCTATCACTAACCCTAGAGGTGCCTTATATACATCACGTGGACTGGGATATGTTTCGTATTGCGTCAGATAACAACATTGACGAATACGCTGATTCGGTGTGCGAGTTCATTAGAACGTGTGTTGAAGATGTCGTTCCCATAGCAACGATTAAAACATTCCCTAACCAGAAACCGTGGATTGATGGCAGCATTCGCGTGAAACTGAAAGCGCGAACCACTGCTTTTAATCAGGGCAAGGTGACTGGTAACATGACCGAATACAAACAGTGCAGCTATTCCCTCCGCAAGGCTATCAAACAAGCTAAGCGTCAGTACAGAGACAAAGTAGAATCTCAATTCAACGGCTCAGACACAAGAGGCATGTGGCAGGGTCTACAGTCAATCACGGACTACAGGAAGAAACCCAGCCCAGTCACGGACCAGGATGTCTTGCTCCCAGGCAGACTAAATAACTCTTTTGCCCGCCTTGAGGACAATACAGTGCCACTGACACGGCCTGCAACGGAAACATGCGGACTCTCCTTCACTGCAGCAGAGGTGAGTAAGACATTTAAACGTGTTAACCCTAGCAAGGCTGCAGGCCCAGACGGCATCCCCAGCCGCGCCCTCAGAGCATGCGCAGACCAGCTGGCCGGTGTGTTTACGGACATATTCAATCAATCCCTATACCAGTCTGCTGTTCCCACATGCTTCAAGAGGGCCACCATTGTTCCTGTTCCCAAGAAAGCTAAGGTAACTGAGCTAAACGACTACCGCCCCGTAGCCCTCACTTCCGTCATCATGAAGTGCTTTGAGAGACTAGTCAAGGCCCATATCACCTCCACCCTACCTGACACCCTAGGCCCACTCCAATTTGCTTACCGCCCAAATAGGTCCACAGACGATGCAATCTCAACCACACTGCACACTGCCCTAACCCATCTGGACAAGAGGAATACCTATGTGAGAATGCTGTTCATCGACTACAGCTCGGCATTCAACACCATAGTACCCTCCAAGCTCATCATCAAGCTCGAGACCCTGGGTCTCGACCCCGCCCTGTGCAACTGGGTACTGGACTTCCTGACGGGCCGCCCCCAGGTGGTGAGTGTAGGCAACATCTCCACCCCGCTGATCCTCAACACTGGGGCCCCACAAGGGTGCGTTCTGAGCTCTCTCCTGTACTCCCTGTTCACCCACGACTGCGTGGCCATGCACGCCTCCAACTCAATCATCAAGTTTGCGGACGACACAACAGTGGTAGGCTTGATTACCAACAACGACGAGACGGCCTACAGGGAGGAGGTGAGGGCCCTCGGAGTGTGGTGTCAGGAAAATAACCTCACACTCAACGTCAACAAAACTAAGGAGATGATTGTGGACTTCAGGAAACAGCAGAGGGAACACCCCCCTATCCACATCGATGGAACAGTAGTGGAGAGGGTAGCAAGTTTTAAGTTCCTCGGCATACACATCACAGACAAACTGAATTGGTCCACTCACACAGACAGCATCGTGAAGAAGGCGCAGCAGCGCCTCTTCAACCTCAGGAGGCTGAAGAAATTCGGCTTGTCACCAAAAGCACTCAAACTTCTACAGATGCACAATCGAGAGCATCCTGGCGGGCTGTATCACCGCCTGGTACGGCAACTGCTCCGCCCACAACCGTAAGGCTCTCCAGAGGGTAGTGAGGTCTGCACAACGCATCACCGGGGGCAAACTACCTGCCCTCCAGGACACCTACACCACCCGATGTTACAGGAAGGCCATAAAGATCATCAAGGACAACAACCACCCGAGCCACTGCCTGTTCACCCCGCTATCATCCAGAAGGCAAGGTCAGTACAGGTGCATCAAAGCTGGGACCGAGAGACTGAAAAACAGCTTCTATCTCAAGGCCATCAGACTGTTAAACAGCCACAACTAACATTGAGTGGCTGCTGCCAACACACTGACTCAACTCCAGCCACTTTAATGATGTAAAATATATCACTAGCCACTTTAAACAATGCTACCTTATATGTTACATACCCTACATTATTCATCTCATATGCATACGTATATACTGTACTCTATATCATCGACTGCATCCTTATGTAATACATGTATCACTAGCCACTTTAACTATGCCACTTTGTTTACATACTCATCTCAGATGTATATACTGTACTCGATACCATCTACTGTATCTTGCCTATGCTGCTCTGTACCATCACTCATTCATATATCCTTATGTACGTATTCTTTATCCCCTTACACTGTGTATAAGACCGTAGTTTTGGAATTGTTAGTTAGATTACTTGTTGGTTATTACTGCATTGTCGGAACTAGAAGCACAAGCATTTTGCTACACTCGCATTAACATCTGATAACCATGTGTATGTGACAAATAAAATTTGATTTGCTATTAGAAACTGGTTACCAATGTAATTAGTGCAGTAAAAATAAATGTTTTGTCATACCCTTGGTATACGGTCTGATATACCACAGCTGTCTGCAAATCAGAATTCAGGGCTCGAACCACCCAGTTTATAATGTTTATTAATGCAGTGATATACGACAGGAGTCTCAATGGCTTACCCAGACCCATGTGCAGAGCCAGACTGGGATCCTTCATCAAAGATCTGGAAGGCCATTGCATTCGGTTGGCTGCTAGGTAGGACAGTTCCAGACCTACACTCTGTTATTTGCATGGAATCAGTCCCAGTGACCTCCTAGGAGCAAAAAGTTTGGAAAATTGTTTATTTGGCATGAAAACACTTTTAGACAGCAGGGTTGTGTTCAATAAAGAGAAAATGTTTAGGAACTAACTTGTCCAATAAGAAACTCATTTTCCTGTTGCAACCCCTAGGATATTTTTCAGAAGCAGTGGCAGAGTAGAGTCTTCCTGGGGTATACATCTATACTAAATAAAAACATTTTTTAAAAACTGGGGAAATATTGGCTACGGTGCGCTCTACTGAACACGACCCAGATAGTCTAGTAGCAGATAACCATATTAACTAGCCCAAACAAGTTGCTTTCACAGTCGACGTCAATGAGCTCTGCAGTTTGTCTAAACACTTTCTAGCTGGGTTTCCTAAACAGACCTCCAACTGAAAAGAAAAAAGGGACGGCAAATCACAATTACGAAACACATTGGACATTTGCAATGCAAGCTCAGATCTCAAACCAGGGTAGTGTTCAGTAGGCAAGAAACGCAACGAAAGGGGTAGATAATCGCGGAATTTGCCCAATTAGAGACCCTTTGTTACAAAACGCGTCGCTACGATGTGCCCTAATAAACACAACCGTGTATTAAGAGTCTTTGCCACTTGCCTGTTGTGATAGTTGTGGTCGTTGCTGGGATTGCTGCAACTGAAGCAGTCGTTGCTTCTCATCTATCTGTTGCCTCAGCCTCTCTTTGGCTTGTCTCTGCTGTTGAATCGTCTCTATCAAAAGGAAAGGGTGGGAATAAAGGGTCATTGGTGGTTGACCTTGAGGGAATATGCCAATATGAGAGAAGATCAGTGAAAAAAAATGAAAAAGTCATAAGACAAAAAGGGAGGGCCCCGAGTGACGGTGTGAAACAGCAGTCGAAAGCACAGTAGCCCATTTTATTCCCCGACAATGTACATGAACATGGGATACACACACAGCTTTACCCAAGTATTTTGTCCAAATCAATATTGGTTGTGTTTATACTTTAAAAGATGCATTTGAAAACAGGAAATATGTCAAATGTCATGGAACATCCCAGGTATAATGTGACAGTTACTGTCCAATGGTAACCTTCGATTTCTTGCCGCTTGCGTGCGAAGTAGTGTTCGGCACGCAGCTCTTCGATGCTCAGCTCTACAGCGCCATTCAGCAGCAGCTCTTTGAGGTACATGCTCTGTTCCTTCACCCCGCCTCCTCCTCCCTCCTCCAGCGCAGACTCCTCTTTGGAGGGGGGCGGGCGATCAGAGAGGACAGTGTTCACTGCCGGGTCAATCTTACACGCAGACCTGTAGCCGTGGAGAAAGTGGAGGAGATTATTTTTTCTGCATTTAGGTCAGAGATAAGACATTAGCTAGCCTACTTGGTTAGTTAGCTACTGCAAACAAGAATTTCCATGGTTTCTAAGAGCATAACCAGACCATTGAGAGTGTATGCACCATCAACTTCTTGTAATTTACTCCTTTTACTAAAAACACATTTTTGACCAGAATATGCACCAAAATTAATTCTGAACAGGTAGAAAATACATGCGAGTGTTCTTTATATGCATGCATGAACCTTACTCTTTACACTCAAGACATTTGTAACAACAAAATTTGTTTGCAGAGTCCATCTTTAACCATGAGGGGAGTTACTCTAACCTGGCCCTAGATCAGCTGCTTGAGTCAACTTTAGTCCTCCTCCACTAAGGAGTCTGGTCTAGAGGTCAACCAATTAATCGGAATGGCTGATTTCAAGTTATCACAATCAGTAATCGGAATTTTTGAACACCAATAATATTCAAATCAAATGTATTTATAAAGCCCTTCGTACATCAGCTGATATCTCAAAGTGCTGTACAGAAACCCAGTCTAAAACCTCAAACAGCAAGCAATGCAGGTGTAGAAGCACGGTGGCTAGGAAAAACTCCCTAGAAAGGCCAAAACTTAGCCTGGTTCCTCTCTAGGTCTCTGCCTATGTGGGGTGGCCAGTCCTCTTCTGGCTGTGCCGGGTGGAGATTATAACAGAACATGGCCACGAGGAGACTGCGTGGGAGGCTGACCACCTGTTACGCGAGTGCAGGCAGCAAGGAGCCATGGTAAGTTCCTAGCTAGCATTAAACTTATCTTATAAAAAACAATCTTAACATAATCACTAGTTAACTACACATAGTTGATGATATTACTAGTTTAACTAGCTTGTCATGCGTTGCATATAATCAATGCTGTGCCTGAAATTGTGTCACTTCTCTTGCGTTCAGTGTAAGCAGAGTCAGGGTATATGAAGCAGTTTGTGTCGCCTGGCTCATTGCGAACTGTGTGAAGACCATATCTTCCTAACAAAGACCGTAATTAATTTGCCAGAATTTTACATAATTATGACATAACATTGAAGGTTGTGCAATGTAACAGCAATATTTAAACTTAAGGTTGCCACCTGTTCGATAAAATATATAACGGTTCCGTATTTCACTAAAAGAATAAACGTTTTGTTTTGGAAATGATCGTTTCCGGACTTGACCATATTAATGACCTACGGCTCGTATTTCTGTGTGTTTATTATATTATAATTAAGTCTATGATTTGATATTTGATAGAGCAGTCTGACTGAGCGGTGGTAGGCAGCAGCAGGCTCGTAAGCATTCATTCAAACCGCACTTTCCTCTGTTTGCCAGCAGATTTTCACAATGCTTGAAGCACAGCACTGTTTATGACTTCAAGCCTATCAACTCCCGAGATTAGGCTGGCAATACTATAGTGCCAAAAAGAACATCCAATAGTCAAAGGTCTATGAAATACAAATGGTATAGAGAGATAGTCCTATAATAACCTAAAACTCCTTAACTGGATCAAAAAAAAGGAACCACCAGCTTTCATATGTTCTAAGCAAGGAACTTAAACGGTAGCTTTTTTTACATGGCACATACTGCACTGTCACCTTCTCCAACACTGTTTTTGAATTATTTAAACCAAACCAAATTGAACATGTTTAATTATGAGACTAAATGATTTTATTTATGTATTATATTAAGTAAAAATAAGTGTTCATTATTCATTGAGTATTGTTGTAATTGTCATTATTACAAACATATTTAAAATATGTATATATATTTTTTTAAGTATCTGCTTTTTTTGGTCCTCCACTACTCACACAGAAGGGGTCTGGTCGGACCTCCACTACTCACACAGAAGGGGTCTGGTCGCCCCTCCTCCACTACTCACACAGAAGGGGTCTGGTCGCCCTCCTCCACTACTCACACAGAAGGGGTCTGGTCGCCCTCCTCCACTACTCACACAGAAGGGGTACTACTCACACAGAAGGGGTCTGGTCGCCCTCCTCCACTACTCACACAGAAGGGGCCGGTCGCCCTCCTCCACTACTCACACAGAAGGGGTCGGTCGCCCTCCTCCACTACTCACACAGAAGGGGTCTGGTCGCCCTCCTCCACTACTCACACAGAAGGGGTCTGGTCGCCCTCCTCCACTACTCACACAGAAGGGGTCTGGTCGCCCTCCTCCACAAAAGGCTGGAAGTTGAGCCTGCTGGCAGGGACCGTTACACTGGAGGCAGAACACCATGACTTCTGGGGAATCTGCCAAGACAAAGAACACCCCCTTAAAATGGCTTAATAATAACAGTTAAACAGTCAAATACAAAAAGGTTCCACAGAAAATGGTATTAGTTCCATATTAAAACACAAACCAAAGTCTACCAACTCTATTCACTACTGGCAAGCTATCTCGACAAAGTCTCATAGATTAGAAACTGTGCACATTGATGCAATTTAAATGACAGGTCAAGTTATCTATGTAGATCGGCATCGGTGGTCAAACCTTGACGTCGGCCAATTGCTCAGGCATGACTTGGTTCTCGTTGGCCCTGCTGCTGGGTGGTGCCATCCAGGGTTCCAGCTTCAGTTGTGCAGCTTGAAGGGAATCCGCCTGGTTCTCGTTAAACCCCAGGATTGGGTTTTTCTGGATGTTGCGAGTGGACCGCCTGGGCAACTGCAAGTTCAGCCTTCGAGAGTGTCCTACCAAAGATAGCAAAACAGCTCAGAACCGCTACATCCCTACTTTACTTATAATCAAAGGCTCAGTGGCTTTTTCTTGCGTCAAAGTACAGCATTTCATCTGAAAATACTGCATTTTAGAACATTTCTAAACATCAACCAAGATCGAATCTGGATCCACTTTCCTCAAAGACAGCATTGAATTCAGAACAGTGCCGATTGGCTGAGAAAGCCCCATCTACACACCCATTCGTAGAGCAGCAACTTTGCAGCTAAACCCCTAGTAACGACCACGAAGGGCTAACCTGCAGCCTCTGTTCGATTGACTGGTGCGACGGCCTTCTTTCTCCCCCGTGGTCTCAGGTCTACCATACTGGTTCTTGCTGGTTCGGGTTCCTCCTCAGTTGCAGACAAAGCCTGATGGGCCACCCTGGCCTGGAAACCACTAAAAGGAAAAAATAATAATCACCAAACCACAGACAAGCAAGGACAAGGGCTGTGCCTAAATACTCATTAAATCACGCTAAAGTAATTACTATGAACTAATAGTACATTCTGTTCAGTACAAATTCAAATCTAAATACTATGACTTATTTGTAATGAGGCATATTGTTTACAGCCTACTCCCTTCTGTATATGGCGTAGACAGAGGCAGACATAGGACAGCTAACAAGGAATGGACAGAGACAAGGAGCACACACTTGTGATATTGCTGAAGTTTATCCATGGGCTGGGCTCTGCACTCAAGTCCCTCATGGAAGATGGCGTCTGCTTTCTGGAAGTTGCCGTGCTTCTCGAACTCCTCCGCCCAGGTAATGTAAAGGTCAGCCCGAGTGAGTCCGATGCCGTTGGCCTGCATGTAGCTGAACATTTCCAGGGGCTCCATGCTGTTCTGGGCCTACAAAACAGCAGTGTCCATTAGGCACCAAAACAAACTCAAATAGGGAGGAACTACCTGGACAAAAATCTCATTTTTGTTTAATGTTGCAAAATGACTTAACTTTTCCGTTGCGTACCCTAATGAACACAACCCAAGTTGGGTCAATTGTTCAGAGTTCTGTATCGATGCAAACAGGTGGGAAGTGATAGCATGCAAGCCTATGTCTGTGCTTTACCCAGTAGTAATGTACAGTATATTGAGCGGCAGGGGTTGGAACAGGTTCGAGGAACAGAACCCCCCAAAAAAACATTGAGGAACTGAAACAAACATTTTCAAATCTTGAGAACCGGTTAATGTTATTTTTGCTTCAAAGATATTCCTAATGTTTTATTTGATCTTTATTTAACTAGGCAAGTCAGTTAAGAACAAATTCTTATTTTCAATGACTGCCTAGGAACAGTGGGTTAACTGCCTGTTCAGGGGCAGAACGACAGATTTGTACCTTGTCAGCTCGGGGATTTGAACTAGCAACCTTCCGGTTACTAGTCCAACACTAGGCTACCCTGCCGCCCCTGTCTAATCTATAATTCAGTTGAATTATGATGCTAGTAATAGCCTAAACACAATCCAAGCCACACTTACAGTATCTGTCCATCAAACTAGCTTACCCATTCCATAGCCAGCTGCTCTATCCATGCTAATTGGTAGAGTAAATTAAATTGCCAAATGTAAAAACAATTGATTTCACTAGGATTTTTTAAATGTTATATACAGTAACTAAACATACTTTTTGGGGTTCTAACTGGTTCAGAAGTTTATTCTTCCAGTCAGAACACTGGAACAGAACAAAATAAATGGGGATTATTTTCAGAATGATTGGAAAATGTTCCAAACCATTCACATTTTCATACAAATTGATATGAGCATCTAAACATGGCTGTAAACATGCATTACTACACCCAGTATTAGCTTGGGGAATGCAGAGAATATTGCTCCATTTCACTATTGTCAATGAAGGGAAACAGTGAAACTGAGCAATATTTCATTTGGATTACAATATTCCAGGCTACACTTAGTAAAGCATGCGTTTGCAAGTGTGATATTGTATGAGTGGGCACTAAACTGCCTTAGCTCAATAAACAAATTGGATATGAACAAGATCACGCATAAAATGTAGATATTCTCATTGACCACTAGTGTGTGATCATAGAAGCGAGGCACACGAGGCTATCGGTATTCCTTCATCTTTTGGCAATCCATGTCATGTTGCCGCTCACTAGCTCTGGTCCAGGGCGTTAGCGGAGTTTGTCTATGGAGTTCAACGTCTTTCAATACAGGACAGTAGTGGAAGATCACGCACTAACGACCTGAACTAGCCACTCACCAAATTGATCCAGAGGTTGATGTAACGGGGGTCATCGTAGTATTTCTTGTCATGAGCAAAGAGCTGCACAGCCCTCTCCAGCATGGCCGTAAGACTGCTCTCTTTACTACCCTGGGGGTAAGTCTTGAGTGTCCATTTTAGGTACCTGCACAACACAGAAGCCAAAGTTGTGTATGGTCCCAGAGTGTGTGTGTGTGTGGTCAAACTATTGTCCCGAGGAACATTTTGGACTGGAAGCAAGTTTAACCGGATTTTTAAAAATTGACCTATACAAAAGTTAAAAACAGATCACATAAAAACACAGATATACCATTATGGCAGGTGAAGTTAGGGAGCATGGGGAAGTGTATGTCTAAACCTCTGTGTGTGTGTGTGTGTGGTGTTACCGAGTGAGGTGAATTGCATATGCTACTGCACATCTCACCTATCCCAGATATCGAGTGGATCATCTCCAGTGTACATACGGAGTTCCAATTCAAACGCTCTGTGGGGCACAAAACGGAGCTTTCAATTTTATAGACTGAACCAACTTTTAAAGATATGCCCCATGTAGAAACTCACCAAATCCATACAACACCAAATTCTAGAACAGATTTTATAATATATCTCTACACAAAACCAAAACAGAATAGCCCAGACAGTGATTCTTAACACCAAACCTAAAATGGTTGAATATAGCTAGCTAGTAACATTGTGAAGACAGCGTTGACATACTGTCTCTGTTGCTGGATAGCTGCATGACAGGATCCCTCTTGGTGGCTGAGCTGCAGACCAGTCACAGCCAATCCCTCTCTCAATGGCTGGGTGTTCTCTAAACACAGCTCCCGTTCTGCCTCCACCTGGGCCATAACCACAACTTTGAAAGAAAAGGGGATGTTCACTAGCTAATTACTTTAAATTGCTAATATTTTTTTTAAAAGTAGCCTACAATCTAGATTACACGATGACACCAGTGTACATGACACCATACATGCACACTTCACTAAGTTATATTGGACTGTATGTACTGAATTTGTCAGTGTTCCTTCGACATTACTAACGCTAACGTATATTAATTTACGACTAGAATACTAAACAAAAACACTTACACTTGTAATAGTAACGCAAGCTAGCTAACAGTTAGTATGTGGCTGAAGTAACATTTCCCGTTTAGTCAATTAGCAGACGCTCATATCCATTGACAGGAGAAATTAGGTTTAAGTGCCTTTATCGACAGACTTTAGGCCAACTTAGATTTTTTATAAAACGACTCATTTTCTGATTTAACTAGCCAGCAATCTGAGGTTCATGACACACTAGCTAGCTAACTTTCTTGGTTTGCATTTTGTTATTTTAGTAATGCTGAAACGCCACTAAGCTAACATTAGTTTGGCAGCAACACAGTTATTTTATAGCTAACGTTAGCTAGCTTAATGAAAGGGACCGGTCGAGTTAGTGGTAGCTAACGTTACATACATTATGTAATGTACTCAAACTTAGCTAGCTAAAGACAACTTACAGTTTCTGTAATTATACAAAATATATTCACCGTTTCTCTTCTCAAATCTTAAAATGCAAAAGCTGGTTACGTCTGTGTTTTCCACACGTTTAAAATGAACCGCCAGCAAAGGACGAACGCGATTGGATTATTTATTTTTTGATCCGCCTATTCGCGTTCTTCTTCTGTGGGTTTATGGCGGACTACAACCCCAAAAATGTGTGTTGCCGCCACCAACTGGACGGGTTGAAGTCAAAACAAGGTCAAAAGAAAAGCCATATGTTATAGGGAAACTAACTTAATCCACCAAAACAAAAATAGTACATTGACAAAGCAAAACAAAACTCCCACTTCTTCCTTCTTTCAATTCTCCATATCTCCCTTCTCAGGCTCTAGGACCTGAGAGGGTGGTACGGCTCTAGGGCCTGAGAGGGTGGTACGGCTCTAGGGCCTGAGAGGGCGGTACGTCTCTAGGGCCTGAGAGGGTGGTACGGCTCTAGGGCCTGAGAGGGTGGTACAGCTCTAAGGCCTGAGAGGGTGGTACGGCTCTAGGGCCTGAGAAGGTGGTATGGCTCTAGGGCCTGAGAGGGTGGTACGGCTCTAGGGCCTGAGAGGGTGGTACGGCTCTAGGGCCTGAGAGGGTGGTATGGCTTGTGAAAATATTCCATGTAACTCCTTCCCAGGAAATATTTTAGCCCCAGGAACCTCTCTGCCGCTTCCACAATGATTTCTATCTTCTTGGACCTTCTCTCCACCTTGGCAGTGCCATTTATCACCATAGGTATAATGGCCACAAAGTCCACCTTAACATTTTAAATGGCAGGATCCTGCAAGTGAAAGGGAACCCCTGCAGCCTGGAGTGAAGGCCTATCCACCACCATGGACTCCAATTCACACCCTCAACCCTTTTAACAGCTGCTGCATGTGATATGCTCTGGATAGCCCTGACTTTGGCCACCTCATTTTCTTTCACCCTTGTGGGGCATTTGAAAGACTTGGCTTCATGGTTCCCACCACAATTGCAACATGTCACATTTTCATCACTTTAATAACATATAATATGATATTTTCCACAACTTGGACATCTCGGTTTCTCCCTTCTGCAAACGCTCAAAACATGACCAAAAGCTTTACAATGATCCCACTGCATTGGTCTTGGGATAAAGGCTCTAACTCTGTAGTTAATTTACTCTAACTGCACTGGAGTAGGGAGAGACTCCATATACATTTTTTAAAAATAACAGATTTTCAGGCCCTTGAGCCGTCTTCACTTTTTCACCCTTCACCACACAATTAATCCGAAGTGCATCAATCACTCCAGGAATATTTTTCAACATCTACTTCCCACGTGACTCCAGATATAACCCCCTTGAGGGGTGCCCTGTTCCTAAGAGACACACACACAACACTTCAAACACACGTTTCTTCTGATGCTCAGAAGCACAAAACATCTAAACCGCATCTCATGATCCTCACAGCCTTCACTTTACCCAGCACTCTCTTCACCAGTCTGGATATCTCAAATGGATTCTTCAAGATTGGTAATCCGATCATCTGCTCCTCATTTATAAACCATACTCCTACAAGATACGAAGTGACATTCTCATCTCTGTAGACTAGTTTGCTCCGTTTTCCATTCTTTTGGACAATATTCCAATTCTCCTTGATTTTACCTCCATGAGATTCCGAATCCACTTCATCATTCCCCTTCCGCCATCTTTTTCTCCTCTCTGAGTGGATAATGTCACTGCACTTCCGTAGAAATGGGTAAATTAGATTATTCTGAGCCCCTGGGCACCGGCCAAAGGCCTGTGACATGACCAGGCAAAAGGGCTATTGGAGGAGCACCTTTTTCAAATGGAACAGTAATCTGAGCCACTCTGTCATGTTGTCAACAAGGCAGCATGGTGCATCGTCCAGAAACATCTCTTTTCAAAATAGTTGTCATTGGGAAGGCAGATTTTTACCAAAAGCAAACCCTTTTGCATGTGAAAACAAAGAAGCGTACCTCGTGCTTAATTACGTTACTTTTGTTTTAAGGCGACTTCCCGAGGGCTTTAAACCGGGCATCTGGCCCGAACGGTTCCAAAACTAATGCAATTAACTTTCGCCCTATGCAAAACACAATTACCCGGGCGCCTGAGCCAAATTAATTGAATCCCATCATGGCACCCGAGCCAGATTCATTGAATACCCTCATGGCACCCGAGCCAGATTCATCAAATACCCTCATGGCACCCGAGCCAGATTCATCGAATACCCTCATGGAACCCGAGCCAGATTCATCGAATACCCTTAATCTTTCTAGGTTCACACTATCCTTCTACTAAATAAATAAATTAAATACAGTAGGGAAAGAGGTAGTTGTTTGGGCTAAATTATAGGTGGGATATGTACAGGTGCAGTAATCTGTGAGCTGCTCTGACAGTTGGTGCTTAAAGCTAGTGAGGAGAGATATTCTAAACTTCAGAAGCCAGCACACATTTCACTAATGATCCAGTACAGCCTGTAATACTGAACAAAAATATAAACGCAACATGCAACAATTTCAATGATTTTTCTGAGTTACAGTTCATATAAGGAAATCAGTCAATTGAAATCAGTTCATTAGGCCCTAATCTATGGATTTCACATGACTGGGCAGGGGTGCTGCCATGGGTGGTTCTGGCTCCCAAGTGGGTGGCCCAGCCAATCAGAATAAGTTTTTCCTCTAAAAAGGACTTTATTACTTACAGAAATAATCCTCCGTTTCATCAGCTGTCCAGTTGGCTCGTCTCAGACTATCCAACAGGTGAAGAAGCTGGATGTGGAGGTCCTGGGCTGGCGCGGTTACACGTAGTCTGCGGCTGTGAGGCCGGTTGGACGTACTGCCAAGTTCTCTAAAACTACATTGGAGGTGGCTTATGGTAGAGAAATTAAAATTTAATTATCTGGCAAATGCTCTGGTGGACATTCCTGCAGTCATCATGCCAATTGCACGATCCCTCAAAACTTAAGACGTTTGTGGCATTGTGTTGTGTCAAAAAACTGCACATTTTAGAGTGGCCTTTTACTGTCCCCAGCACAAGGTGCACCTGTGTAATGATCATGCTGTTTAATCAGCTTCTTGATATGCCACACCTGTCAGGTGGATGGATTATCTTGGCAAATAAGAAATGCTCACTTGCAGGGACAAAACAAATTTGTGCATACAATTTGAGAGAAATACGTTTTTTGTGCATCTGGAAACTTTCTGGGATCTTTTATTTCAGCACATAGGACCAACACTGTACATGATGTGTATATAGTTTTGTTCAATATATTTAAATATTTTAATATATATATAATATTTAAATATTATATATATATGAAGAAGTTTTTTAACTGACTGAAGGTAAAATATATATATATATATATATTTTACCTTCAGTCAGTTAAAAAACTTCTTCAGGGTGGGTGGGTCCCCTGTGGGACGGTTGAGCTAACGTAGGCTAATGTGATTAGGATAAGGATAAAAGTAACAAGTAAATTTCCCTGGACATAGACATATCTGATATTGCCAGATAGCTGAAATTCTTGTTAATCTAACTGCACTGTCCAATTTACAGTAGTTATTACAGTGAAATGATACCATGCCATTGTTTGAAGAGAGTGCACAGTTTTGAACATGAAAAGTTATTAATAAACAAATTAGGCACATTTGGGCAGTCATGACAAAATTTTGAACAGAAATGCGATGGTTCATTGGATCAATACAAAACTTTGCACATACACTGCTGCCATCTAGTGGCCAAAATCTAAATTGTAACTGGGCTGGAATAATACATTATGGCCTTTCTACATTATGGCCTTTAATTTCAAAGATGATGGTAAAAAAATATACTTGTTTTTTTATTTTTATTATCTTTTATCAGATCTAAATGTGTTATATTTTCCTACATTCCTTTCACATTTCCACAAACGTCAAAGTGTTTCCTGTACTAAGAATACCAAGAATATGCATATCCTTGCTTCAGGGACTGAGCTACAGGAAGTCAGATTTGGGTATGTAATTTTAGGTGAAAATTGAAAAAAAGGGGTGGATCCTTAAGAGGTTGTTAAGAACAAATTCTTATTTACAATGACAGCCTACTGGGGAACAGTGGGTTAACTGCCTTGTTCAGGGGCAGAACAACAGATTTTTACTTTGTCAGCTCAGGAATTTGATCCAGCAACCTTTTGGTTACTAGCCCAATGCTCTAACCACTAGGCTACCTGTCGGGAAAACACTTTATTTTTCTTTAATTTGACTGTTTTCCACCCAACAACCTTCAAAAAGGGTATTTGCCACCCCTTGTATCCAACTGCATCCATCTTTCCCTGAAGTGTAACTCCCGATCACTCCTCCATTGTTAGATAAGAGCCGATGAAATGTATCTGGCAAAGATAGACAGTCATGTACAGTAACTAGAGTAAGGAGAAAGATACAGTATGGTTAGGAGAAAAATACACTAAGAAGAACGATATTACACTCTTATCCAGTTAGGGAAACAGTCTATATAGGCTATATCATTTTGTGAAGGTATGCTCTTTACTGTCATATGATACAATATATAAAATGGTATATACTGTATGTGATATTATGTGATATTATAAAACACAAAAAAACAAGCTCATTTGTATCAGTTGGTGGTTGATGGTGGTCGTTGGCTAACTTGTAATCCCTGGATTACAATTGTCTGTCAACTGCTGTAAGGTGTCGAATTATGAGCCGGGCGATAAACCACATTCCCTTACGTTTTGTGTTCAGTGTAAATAGATTTTAAAAAGGGCAGTAGAAAAGAAGAAAAAAAAGAGTCAGAAAATTCAATATAATGTATAAACTAATTCAATGGTAAGAACATTTGGGAGTAGTTTTGAACCTGCCTCAAATTAAATAAATTACGTTTAATTAAATATTTGTATTGTCACAAACACTGGATAGGTGCAGTGAAATGTGTTGTTTAACAGGGTCAGCCATAGTAGTACAGCGTCCCTGGATCAATTTAAGGTTAAGTGCCTTGCTCAAGTACACAGACACATTTTTCACCTTGCCGGCTCGGATACTCGAACCAGCCACCTTTTGGTTACTGGCTTAACGCTCTGCTACCTTCTGCCCTGAAGAATGTCAAAACTCTGATATGCTTCCACTGATTTATTGAAATTCACAAAGAGAAAAAGTTTCGATCCCCCCCATTGGGATCCATAGCGGTTCCAAGGCTCGTCGACATTCTGTGATGGCTAACTGCCCTTTTATGGATTGAAGTGAATTTGTTTTAGGTGATATTTTCCAGAATATCATAGGTAACATCACAGTACACATATTTTCTATTGGAGATCACATTTGAAATTCTGATGTAACAGTTAATGAGAGCACTGCCTCTTTTAAAACAATACTTTAAGCTAAACAAAAATATTACTAACCATATTTACAGTACTGTCATGACATTGGCCTGGGGGATAGGTTTATGACAGTCCCCCCTTTTTCCTCTCTCTACCCTACTGAGGTTACATTTGCAAAACCCTTGGTTAACATAGAGATTCTGGGAACGTCAGAAGGTGGGGGGAAATTAACTATATTCTTGTCATCCGACCAATGGAACATATGCGGTGGTACTTAATGAATATGATGTCAGTTCGGTTGTCATTTGAGATATTCTCATCAATGATAAGATGACAAACTCTACATTGGAAAGACTACACATCAGAGTTATCGGATTCACATGGAATTGTTGTTCAATTTAAATGTTTGAATATGAAATTATTTGTGATGGGATGAAATGTGATTTTAGCTTCAAAAATGTGAGATGTGGCTTTACATAAGATAGGGCTGCTCACTCAGTGGCCCGCCCACGTGAAGAGACAGAGGTTGTAAACTATGAAACACCCCTTTTCTCCCTTCCCATATAAAGCCTTGACGACAACATAACTTTCTGTTCTGATGATGGTCCTATGTCAGAATGGTTCAGATAATAACTACAGAACGAAGCCAACATCAGCGTGAGCTTTGGTTACGAATGGTATGAACTTTAAACTCTTATTCACTACAGAAGTGATACCTCCTAGCCGTTGAGTTAGCAACAGCTGCTGCAAACGAGGGTTAGGAAGGAACAGACAGAGTATCCCATCTATCACACAACGAGGTTACTACAACTTATCCAATTGACCACCAGAGATATTCTTCAAAGGATAGAGGACTCGGTTTGGCAACACGCTCTTCCATCTACCACCAACCTACTGAAGCGCAGCTCAGAGTAAATATTTATTGCATTTTCCTTTTCCAAATGGGTGGTAATTTAGAATGCATAAGATACTGTATTTACGATAGCACAGCTTCTTCCCTTTGTTCCTCAGTCTTCCGGCTCTTTCGCTCAAACCCAGCCCTTTTCCTTTGTGTAACAAGCTGTCATATCTGTTCCGACCGCTAGGGACGTTTTCCTTTATGACGTAATTTGTAATCAAGTTATGATTAATTGTGTGTATGTGTAATTTTGTGTGATTAGTTAGGTATTTAGTAAATAAATAATTAAACCCAATTTTGTATTGCTGATTCAAATTGTTAGCCAGGGTTCGTGCAGATAACTAAGAATCTACAACTTTCAGATGAGACTGAATTAAGGTGATGATTAATGTTGACTGCTATTGATGTAAAATATTACTAGGTCTTTAAGAGTTTATTCGGAAGATAACAGCTCTATAAATATTCTTTTGTGGTGCCTGACTCTCTAGTTAATTACATTTACATGATTACCTCAATCAGGTGATATTAATATAGAATAGCATGTCATATTACTTAATCCGGCATAGCCAAAGACACAACAGTACATTCTTGGGCTAGTCATAGCAGGGGATTCATCAGAGAAAACATTTCATAAAAAAAGTAAGAAAAAAGAATGTCAAAATAACAATAAGCTGTGATCTGATTATTCAAAATGCCAGAAGTGTCCATTAACACCGAGCAACAAACCAGGCCATGGTGAATTGGTGAACCATTCTGTAACATAACAGTGGAAAAACATTGACATAAACGATAGACTGGACAATCCATCAACACTAGACTGGATCTCTCATTCTACTTCAGAGGCAACTGATACCAAGAGGTGTTTCAATCTAGTAGGACATCTCTATGCTATATTACGTCATATTTAAACTCAGTTTTACACAGATGCCCCATTGGAAGACCCACCAGGCTTATGGTGAGTAAGACATATATGGTATCAAATGGTCCTAATAATATAAGGCCAGGACGGACTGGCCATGGGGACCCTCTTTGACAAGTGCCGCCAACCACTAATATAGACACTGATAGTGCAGATTGTGGATACATAAGGATATATCTAGATACATGAGGACTGTCACTGTACACACATCCACAGCTACAGGTGAGAGAGAATGGTGTCTCATTTCACATGGTCTCCGGCTCCAACTTTTGTTCATTTTTTCAGGGACATCTTGCGAAGTCCCTTCATACGATACAGCAAGCCGTCGATGAAGTCCTGTCAGGAAACAGTAGAGAAGATGTGAGCGAGAGGTGGTTATTCTATTTACAGGTTAACCAGTCAATACGTGCATGCACAGCACAGTTTTAGGTGTGTTTATGGAAACTTAGTGGAAGTATATCTCACATGTTGTGGTTGTAAGAGTCATTTTGATAGGGTGTATGTTTGGGTTTGTTTTGAGCTCTCACTTCTCACCACTAGAGAGCAGTCTCACTGGGGTAAGGGGTTGTGTGGTGGGGTTTAGGTCCTGGGGTCGTCTGTATGAGGGCCCAGGTAAACAAGTAGCAGTCACGCATGGGTCAACGGAAGATTCACCGTTTTTTACCGCACAAGATAATAATCGATCATTTAGGGGCTGCTTATATTTGTCCTGTTACACACTTGTACAAGCGTCAGTGTGTCATCGAAATGTGTTTCTTTCATATCCCAACTCTCCCTGAGACACCCACAGGGAGTGGGGTCAGGGCCAGTGTGACCATTGTCCAGCGCCCCTGGAGCAGTTGGGTTTTCACCTTGTCGGCTCTGGAATTCAAACCACCAACCTTTAGGTTGCTGGTCCAACGCTCTAACCTCGAGGCTATCTGCCTCCCGTTAGAAAGATTGCCTGTATCATTGGATTATTCATTAAATGGTGCCTCACCCATCATTAGCGTGTCAATAACAGTTTCCACATCCTTCATGAATCAAGTAGCTAACTTTGAAATAGCCAATACCGTGGTAGTTACTATGTCAGGCTTTTCCTTTCTCTCAGCTGAATGTGCATGGGGCTCAGAGTGAAGCCGTTTAGGGGTGGATGGCTCATAAAATGACTGGAATGGAGTCTAATGGCTATGAATGGAGTCTAATGGCTATGAATGGAGTCTAATGGCTATGAATGGAGTCTAATGGCTATGAATGGAGTGTAATGGAATAGTTTCAAACACGTGTTTGATACTATTCCATTCAGGACATTATTATGAGCCGTCCTCCCATCAGCAGCCTCCATTGCTAACTACATTATCAAATTCAAAGGGCCTTGCCTCTCAATGCAATTTGTTTGGTGCTTCCTCACCTCTTTGGGCTTGTCACAGTCTTGAAGAAGGTCCTGTAGAAATAGAAATGGGAAACCATGAACCCTTTCACTCTGACTCTTTATTAAAAAAAGACAAGGTGTTTTTGACAGATTTAGAACAGGGTTGAAATAGCTTTAGTTCTCGTTTAAATAGTTTGAGCGTTTGGTTGAGCCTGTCAATGCCAGATGGGCTGAGTTTTGCACTTTGGGGACTGTTCCAATGCCAGCCAAATTCAATTAAGCACAGCTACAGTATTTGCAGGAAGATGAATAGTATTTGTACCCAGGTCTGAATAGACCAAGGATTTTGAGCTCACATGTAGCTTTGCTCTTTGTTCTGCGTCTGATAGATCCAGCAACTCATCCATGTCAATTTCTAACTCTGGAATATCCTCCTCCTGAAAGAAAGGCAAAACACAAACAAAGAGAGAACTGGAATAAAACAAGAACCCAAATGTCAACAAGAAAGCTTTCCATTTATTCTGATAATACATTTAACCAATGAAAAAAAGGCTATTCTGAGTCTGAATGTCCTCTCTGTCAACTGTACGCTAATGTATTTCTTCATCCAGAATATACATTCTGAGAAAGGGCATCCGTTGCTTTCTCACTCAACCATTTTCATGAACCTGATTGTTGATGGATGACACACACACAACGATCACTGTGAAATGAACAAAGCAAATAAAAACATTCCCTTTTTTTCCCCTCCTTTTTTTGTTGTTGGTTGCCAGCAGATTTCCATGTTGATAGGAAGTGATAGCATTTTTGTGACCCACACAGTCACGCACAGATAATAGTTCAGACACTTAGTCTTTTGTGTTGACGGCCAACAAGCACAACATTCCCTGGCATACACTGGGCTTTGGTGGACCACAGTTGTCCCACTAATCATGCAGCCACAGCTACCAAAGAGCCAATGACATACTTTAAAAGTAAACAACCACAAAAAAGAGAACATATTGTGTACCTATAACTCTACAATTCCCATTCACACTGTTCTTCCATTTTAATATCAATGAACTATCGCAAACTTCTGACATGTGGATGGTAGATCTCCAGGAAGAGGTTTAGGCATAGAGAGGGCAAATAGATCATAAGATTTACCCAGAGAACACTTTCCCTTGCAAATTAGCTTCCATTGAAATGATCCTTAGTTTTCAACGATCATTTCATGAGTATGTTGGCCTATACTAGTAAATCTGTTCCCTATTGTACCTACAATTTGTCTAATGAGACAAAATGGCTGCCGATCCTGACAGTAGAAGATGGGAAATGACTGTTGACATCATTAATGAGTGGGGAAACAGCCAGGAAAACAAAACACAAGTGCACCTAATGTTCCCTGCACACTTACGCAAAGACAAAAAGGTTCTTATTCTACGCAGCATCATTTTTTGGTCTAATTAATGCATGAAGATCATTTGTCATTTGTGTTGAGATGTTGCTTTTCAACAGCATTAGGGAGGATAATGGAGAAAATGGGTTGGACACTG
The DNA here is from genome assembly GCF_018296145.1 of Oncorhynchus tshawytscha. Lineage (NCBI taxonomy): Eukaryota > Metazoa > Chordata > Actinopteri > Salmoniformes > Salmonidae > Oncorhynchus > Oncorhynchus tshawytscha. The sequence goes on from NC_056433.1 coordinate 10,648,495, forward strand.
AAATGGTTTTCAAGAACCGCAATCATGAGTACAGTGCATACATTTTTCAAACCTCAAAATGACTTTGCAAATTATTTAGAGCTGCATTTCAACTGACAAACAGGCTAATTATGAAGCTCTTAATTTACAGTTGTCATCTCCTGCATTATGGTACCTTTTGGTTGTACCATTCCAGAACAGGAAATTGTGGGCAAGAAGGAAGTTTGGCCTTGCCCTGTTTGTTTTCTGTTAGGTTGAGATAACACAGGGATGCTTTCCAAAACACATTCTAGCTTATTGTAGTGACATTTTTTTATCAACTTTAACTTCCTTTATTTTTTCTCTTGGTTAGTTCCACTAACTGAGAAGGCATCAAGGAGCAAACACATTCTGCCCAATAGAAAATATAGTTATAGACCAATGAGGGTAGTAAGCTACAGAGGATAGTGCTTCAATCAATCAGAGGGTAGTACTTCCTGCCATCCAGGACCTGTCTACTTCTTCCATTTAAGAATGATGGAGGCCACTGTGTCCTTGGGGACCTTCAATGCAGCAGAATTTTTTTGACACCGTTCCCCAGATCTGTGGCTCGAATTCCTTCGAACTCGTGGCTTGGTTTTTGCTCTGACATGCACTGTCAACTGTGGGACCTTATATAGACAGGTGTGCCTTTCCAAATAATTTCTAAATCAGTTGAATTTACCGCAGGTGGACTCCAATCAAGTTGTAGAAACATCTCAAGAATGATCAATGGAAACAGGATACACATGAGTTCAATTTCGAGTCTCATAGCAAAGGGTCTGAATCCTTTTTTAAATAATGTATCTGTTTTTCAATTTTAATAAATTTGCAAAAATGTCTAAAAACCAGGTTTTGCTTTGTCATTAGGTATTGTGTGTAGATTGATGAGGATTTTACAAAATGTGGAAAAAGTGAAGGGGGACGGAATAATTTCCAAATGCACTGTACATATTACCTCAAATACCTCGACTAACATCTATCCCCGCACATTGACTCGGTACCCCCTGTATATAGCTTCGTTGTTGTTATTTTATTGTGTACCTTTTTTAAAAAATAAATAAAACTTTGGTTTATTATTATTTCTACTTTTTTTGTAAATATATTCTTACTTTAAAAAAAATGGTTGGTTAAGTGATTGTAAGGAAGCATTTCGCAATAAGGTCTACACCGCATGTGACAAATAATGTTTGATTTGATGAATGGGTGTACTTTTTGTCCCCTTTGGAACTGGAACTAAATGCAGTCCCTCTGGCTCATCTAAATCTACAAGACAGCCTATTCCGCTGACACGGCAGCCTTTAGCATCACAACTCTGGAAAGCCAGAACAAGCTTGTCAGCAACAGTCAGACTCTTAGAAGTAATGATCATAAAACGAGGACAAGGAAAATCATTAGGCTATAAAGCTAGATAAGGCTAACCCTGCGAGCTAAATGGGCCATTATCCCTTAAATGCAATACATTAGCTAATGTTTTGTATTGTATGACTTTGGAGCTTTAAAAGTTATGTTCACCCCTCCTGTGGTAAACTTCAGATGTAGGATCTTATTTTGAGCCAATTTGTTAGAGCAGGAAAATAATCGTGCAGCAACAGGAAATGTGAATTATAATGTGGATTATAATTTTGGGACATTTTTGTAGGGGTTGATACATTTTTCATTAGGGCAAATCAAGTCAAATTTCTAAGTGAAAATGCCAAAGTTAGAAACATCTCTAAAACTCAAATACACTACAAGATTGCAAGTCCTGATTGGCAGGAACATTCTCAGCAACACAAGAGTGATCAAATTAAGATCCTACATCTGTAGTTGTCCATTAAACTCCATTCAAATCCACACAATGACACCTCTTTATAGGTATAGTACAGGGGTTCCAATTAAGGTATTTTGGCAGCTGATGCTTAAGGTTACGCTGTGGGGTATTTCGACACAGATGCCTAGGGTCATGTGTTGAATTATTGAAGGTTATTCCTTAATTCACGTGTGGTTGCAGGGGTAGACTTTATCGGTAGCTTGATATCTTTTTTTGCAATTTTTCTCTTTAAAAACACACATTGTATTACAAACCCTGTGGAATTTAACAACAGCTAGGACAAGTTTCATAGATTGTGTTTATGCGGCCAGTATGTACCATCCCTGCCTGCATTCAACACCATACACTCATCATCGGTACTCTATAATCTGAAACCAACTATTACTAAACCATTAAAGCTCAGGTTCTATAATTTAGGGGGAAATTAGTTTAGGTATTGGGAAGCCAATGTCATTCACCGTGTGAAGCTAAGAGAAGTTAAGCACAAATAGCTGAGAAATTAAGCTGATCCCCAGAATATTAATCAAGTCAAGAATCTTTGAGCAAGAAATGTTCAGTGCCTTTATCTACACTGTGGGCAAACATGTTAAATCTTAGTAGGCTAACTGATGAAGGTAATCGCTTACCTGCCGTAGCATGCAGAGAGGATTTTCTCTGCAGGGGGAAGTCAATAAGTCAGCCATTTTGTTTTTTGGAATGAACCCCACACACAAAAAAAGAATGTGACCTCTGACCTGTGTGTTAGTGGAAGCTTAAACCACCTTTGTGGCATACTGGAGGGTAATGGATATGTTTCTGCTTCTACAATGTTTTCCTTTTAGTTTAGTGAATATTAATAAAGTCCAGATTACTTTCGTTTTTCCCCGTAGCAAACCACTTCAGACCTTCCTTGTATCACTTGGCAAGCTCCTTTACTCAATTCCTACTTTCTTTCCACTGGCATAAATCAAATAGAACACACGTACTGACTGCTACTTGGGAAAATGCTACAGTATTTACTCATTGAGTAAAAAGTAGATTGTTATTGTCTTTTGATCTTTCCATCCTTTCTCAATCATGTATGAACTATTTCTAACCTCAGTGTCTTGGAAAATAATAATGCTATCTGATCATTTATCATGAATGCAGTGAGGGTCCAATCCCTCAGATCTGGCTAGGTCATCCTGGAGAATGTCAAGATTAAATGGCTTTGTCTTGATTTGAACCCACAACACAGTCTGCTGTACACTACTTTGGTATTTCCATTAATATAGGAACAAAGAAACAACTATTCAGAGACAACAATGAGTGCCTGCCAGGGACGAAATATCAAGGAAACTTTCGAGAAAATTAACAATATTCTTTTGAAGGAATATGATAATAAGCTGGTGGTGGTTTCCCAGGCCAGTTCACTGTACTTCTCCACCCATACAAATGTGAGGCTTTACACTGTGAAAGCAGCTTCAGTTTTAATAATCAACTTTTATCTTTCAATCAGAGCTACTGGACATGGTGTTAGTACTAAAGTTGCAAATGTAAGATGTATTTCATTGATTCTATTATTGATTATGTAAAATATTTTTGGCCACCACTGTACTATACAGAACATTGTATAGCAGCATACCACCCTGCATCCCACTGCTGGCTTGCTTCTGAAGCTAAGCAGGGTTAGTCCTTGGATGGGACACCAGATGCTGCTTGAAGTGGTGTTGAAGGGCCAGTAGGAAGCACTCTTTCCTCAGGTCTAAAAAAATATCCCAATATCCCAGGGCAGTGATTGGGGACGCTGCCCTGTGTAGGGTGCCGTCTTTCGGATGGGACGTTAAACGGGTGTCCTGACTCTCTGAGGTCATTAAAGATCCCATGGTACTTATTGTAAGAGTAGGGGTGTTGACCCTGGTGTCCTGGCTAAATTCCCAAGCTGTCACCTAATCATCCCCAGCTTACAATTGGCTCATTCCTCTCCCCTGTAACTATTCCCCAGGTCGTTGCTGTAAATTCTCAGTCAACTTACCTGGTTAAATAAAATTGTTTCAGGCCAACTTTTATTATGGACTTTCTTACAATGGGGGCAAAGGGGACATTGGATGGGGGCAAAGGGGACATTGGATGGGGGCCAGCACACCGACTCTATTGTCACCCACGCTGCTGGTCATATGACGCCTTAGTTGAACCCTGACTAGGCCCCTTTCTCTCTCAAACACTGGGTTCTTTAACCACCAGTTATTTACTTCCATATAGGCTTCACTGGCTAAGGGACAACTGTGTCCCAAGGTCATGTGAAAAAAGACAGCGTTCCTGACAATGACCTCCAGGAGGGCAAAGTAGAAATAATAGAATTCTAGAGAACTTTAGCTACAGTACTTCACTTACAGTACATGTGATTTTAGACTATTTATAACGGAAGTTGGTTTAATGGGTCACATAATATAAATATGTGTATACTGATATGTGTTAATCAAATCAAATCAAAATTATCCTAATGTTAGGATTGATGGAGGATAAACTGATCCTGGATATGTTTCCACAGGCATCTACAGTATCTTGTATCATCTATATATCTTCTATATATGGTCTATCTATCATCTATCTATCGTCTATCTATCGACTATCTTCTATCTCCCAAAACAAAAGGTTTACGGTTCACTGACAAGGAGCCAAAACTGGAGCCCAAATTTTAGAGTGGTTTCCATTGCATTTCCTAGGGGCCCGGTAATCAAATTGCCACAGCTGAGGTTATAATTGGACCGAGCTCCCTCTGGTTCCGGGACTAATTATTTGAGTCAATCAAGTCTTCATACTTAGCCTCACCCAGCCTCATTCAGGTTCCCAATTCAGTTTGTCTGCTCTGGAAACGCACAGAGAAATATCCCAAGATAGCTAGATTCTGTCACAACATGAAATAACCAAAGTACTGAACTTTATCTCCTTCTCTCTATCCTCTCTAACAAGGGAGCACTATCCCCTCTTCCCTCACCTCTCCTAAACTCTGTTTCTCCCCTTCTCTAGCAGGCGACTGTTGCTATGGGAGCTCCCTTGTCTAAACTAAAGCTTGCTTACTTTACCATTATATTTACATCATGCCCTAATAAGATACTGGTCCAGGACTAGTTTTTGATATATTACACCACAATGGTGAAGATCAACACTGGTGTAAAAGGAGCTGACCTTAAATCAGAAGATAGCTTAAACTCACCTCGCAGTCGAACAGGAGATGCAGCTGCCCGTCAATCCACTCCTCGATGTCCAGCCTCTTTTGCAGGTCCTTGCGGTTGTACTTGACCGTGAGTTTTCCCAGTCTGCGTTGAGGAGGCTCCTCTTCCGCCTTCTCCTCACCTGGGGTTTGGAACAAGACCCTGTGCTGGGGACCCGGTTGGGTGGACATGCCTCTGTCTGTCTGTCTGCCTGCCTGTGTCTGTCTGTCTGTCTGTCTGTCTGTCTGTCTGTCTGTCTGTCTGTCTGTCTGTCTGTCTGTCTGTCTGTCTGTCTGTCTGTCTGTCTGTCTGTCTGTCTGTCTGTCTGTCTGTCTGTCTGTAATGATGTCTGTCTGTCTGTCTGTCTGCACTGCTGTCCGTCTGTCTGCACTGCTGTCTGTCTGGCTTTCTCTTATGCTCTCTCATCTGTGTATTCCTACTTCCAAACCCCCTCTGTATCTCTCTCTATCTCTATGGCCTCCTCTCTTTCTCCCTCTGCCCTGCTTTCCCTTCTCACTGTCATTTCCTCCTACTTTCTCCGGGGCTCCCTCTTTGACTCCACCCTTCCCCCCTCTCTCCCTCTCTCTCTCGCTCTCTCTCTCGCTCTCTCTCTCTCTCCACTCTCCCCTCTCAGTCTCCTCCTCCTTTGCCTTGCGTGCCCTCTTCTTCTTTAATTTCCTATCCTCTTCCTCGCTCCTCTTACACTCTTCCTCTTCGTCTCCCATCTTCCTCTCTCCTCTCTTTATTCCTGTCGATTTACTTTTTTATTTTCTGCCTCTGTCTGACTGTCTCTCACCTTTGCTCTGTACATGGTAAGAGTGCAAATGCTTTCCTTTCCTTTTTGTGTGTGTGTTTGTGTGTGTGTTTGTGTGTGTGTTTGTGTGTGTGTTTGTGTGTGTGTGTGTATGTGTGTGTGTCAAAGCCACAACACGAGGTGATTTTGACAGATGGCTTGCTGCCCTTATTTCGAAAATACATTTAAAAATATACAGTATTGCAGAGTACTTTTTGCAAGTCATCTATCTGCTTGAGAAAGAAAACATTTGCATTGTAAATTATAATTTACCTTCCTTTTTCCATATCTTCACTGTGAATGGAATCCACGACTCTTTCCCCCACAGTGGAATTATTTGAAGGGGAAGGAGAACAACTGCAATGAAATGCAACAACAAATTCTGAACCCACATCAATGCATAACTGACCAAATAATGAAATACAAACATTGGAATGTTGAATTCCGTAGTGAGTGTGGAACATGTGAAAAACATATTGTTGTCTATCAATAATGACACGCTACCTGGGTCTGACAACTTGGATGGAAAATTACTGAGGATGATAGTGGATGATTTTGCCACTCTTATTTGCCATCTCTTTAATCTAAGCCTACAAGAAAGTGTGTGCCCTCAGGCCTGGAGGGAAGCAAAAGTCATTCCGCTACCCAAGGATAGCAAATCACCCTTTACTGGCTCAAACAATCGACCAATCAGCCTGTTACCAACCCTTAGTAAACTTTTGGAAAAAATTGTGTTTAGCCAGATCCAATGCCATTTCACAGTAAACAAATTAAAAACAGATTTTCAGCACGCATATACGGATGGGGATTCAACAAGTATGGACGGCACGTACACAAATGACTGATGATTGGCTGAGAGAAATGTATAATAAAACAATTGTGGTAGCTGTTTTGTTAGTGCAGCTTTTAACATTATCAATCAACTATCTGTTGCTGGAAAAACGTAAGTGTTACGGCTTTACATCCCCTGCCCTGCTATATTGTGAATTGAGAGGTACCAGTCTAACAGGACACAGAGGGTGTTCTTTTATGGAAGCCTCTCCAACATAAACCAGGTATAGTCAGGAATTCCCCAGGGCAGCTGTCTAGGCCCCTTACTTTTTTCAATCTTCACTAATGACCTGACACTGGCTCTGAGTAAAGGCTATGTGTCTATGTATGCTGATGACTCAACACTATATACGTCAGCTATCACAGCAAGTGAAATCACTGCATCATTTAACAAAGAGCTGCAGTCAGTTTCCGAATGGGTGGTAAGAAATAGGTTAGTCCTAAATATTCCCAAAACTACAAGCACTGCATTTGGGAAAATAAACCCTCAACTAAATCTTGTAATGATAAAGTTGAGGAGAATAAACTGCTAGGAGTAACCCTTGATTGTAAACTGTCATGGTCAAAACATATTAATGCAACAGCAGCTAAGATGGGGAGAGGTCTGTCCATAATAAAATATGTTCTGCCTTCTTTGTTGCACCTGAACTACTGTCCAGTTGATTGGTCAGGTGTCACAAAGAGGGACTTATGAAAATGTAAATTGGCACAGATGAGGGCAGTATGGCTGGCCCTTAAATGTACACGGAGCTGACATTAACAATATGCATGTCAATCTCTCCTGGCTCAAAGTAAAGGAGAGATTGACTTAATCCGTTCTTGTATTTGTGAGAGGTATTGACATGTTGAATGCACCGAGCTGTCTGTTTAAACTACTAGCACACAGCTCAGACACCCATGCACGCCCCACAAGACATGCCACAAGAGGTCTCTTTACAGTCCCCAAGTCCAGAACAGACTATGGGAGGCGCACAGTACTACATAGAGACATGACTACATGGAACTCTATTCCATATCAAGTATCTGATGCAAGCAGTAGAATCAGATTTTAAAAACTGATGAAAATACACCTTATGGAATAGCAGGGACTGTGAAGAGACACACACAAAGGCACACACACAACACACACACACACACACACACACACACACACACACACACACACACACACACACACACACACACACACACACACACACACACACACACACACACACACACAATAACATATGCTCTATACACACATACAAATTGATTTTGTATTGTAGATACAGTTGAAGTCTGAAGTTTACATACACCTTAGCCAAATACATTTAAATGCAGTTTTTCACAATTCCTGACATTTAATCCAAGTAAAAATTCCAGTTAGGATCACCACTTTATTTATAGAATGTGAAATATCAAAATAATAGTAGAGAGAATGATTTATTTCAGCTTTTATTTATTTCATCACATTCCCAGTGGGTCAGAAATTAAGACATTCAATTAGTATTTGGTAGCATTGCCTTTAAATTGTTTAACTTGGGTCAAAGGTTTTGGGTAGCGTTCCACAAGCTTCCCACAATAAGTTGGGTGAATTTTGGCCCGTTCCTCCTGCCAGAGCTGGTGTAACTGAGTCAGGTTTGTAAGACCTCCTTGCTCGCACAAGCTTTTTCAGTTCTGCCAACAAATGTTCTATAGGATTGAGGTCAGGGCTTTGTGATGACCACTCCAATGCCTTGACTTTGTTGTCCTTAAGCCATTTTGCCACAACTTTGGAAGTATGCTTGGGGTCATTGTCCATTTGGAAGACCCATTTGCGACCAAGCTTTAACTTCCGGACTGATGTCTTGAAATGTTGCTTCAATATTTCCACATAATTTTACTCCCTCATGATGCCATCTATTTTGTGAAGTGCACCAGTCCCTCCTGCAGCAAAGAACCCCCACAACATAATGCTGCCACCCCACAACATGATGCTGCCACCCCACAACATGATGCTGCCACCCCACAACATGATGCTGCCACCCCACAACATGATGCTGCCACCCCACAACATGATGCTGCCACCCCACAACATGATGCTGTCACCCCACAACATGATGCTGTCACCCCACAACATGATGCTGCCACCCCACAACATGATGCTGCCACCCCGTGCTTCATGGATGGGATGATATTCTTTGGCTTTCAAGCCTCCCCCTTTTTCCTCCAAACATAACAATGGTCACTATGGCCAAACAGTTCTATTTTTGTTTCATCAGACCAGAGGACATTTCTCCAAAAAGTATGATCTTTGTCCCCATGTGCAGTTGCAAACCGTAGTCTGTCTTTTTATGATGGTTCTGGAACAGTGGCTTCTAACTTGCAGAGCGGCCTTTCAGGTTATGTTGATATAGGACTCATTTTACTGTGGATATAGATACTTTTATACCTGTTTCCTCCAGCATCTTCACAAGGTCCTTTGCTGTTGTTCTGGGATTGATTTGCACTTTTTGCACCAAAGTACGTTCATCTCTAGGAGACAGAACGCGTCTCCTTCCTGAGCGGTATGACGGCTGTGTTGTCCCATGGTGTTTATACTACTATTCTACGTACTATTATACTGTTTGTACAGACGAGCGTGGTACCTTCAGGCGTTTGGAAATGGCTCCCAAGGATGAACCAGACCTGTGGAGGTCTACAATTATTTTTCTGAGGTCTTGGCTGATTTCTTTTGATTTTCCCATGATGTCAAATAAAGAGGCACGGATTGGCCTTGAAATACATTAGCCTTGAAATAGATAGACACCTCCAAATGACTCAAATTATGTCAATTAGCCTATCAGAAGGCTAACGACATAATTTTCTGGAATTTTCCAAGCTGTTTAATGGCATAGGCAACTTAGTGTATGTAAACTTCTGGCCCATTGGAATTGTGATGCAGTGAATTATAAGTGAAATAATCTGTCTGTAAACAATTGTTGGAAAAATTACTTGTGTCATGCACAAGGTAGATGTCCTAACCGTCTTGCCAAAACTATAAATTGTTTAACAAGAAATTTGTGGAGTAGTTGAAAAACACGTTTTAATGACTCCAAGCTAAGTGTATGTAAACTTCCGACTTCAACTGTATGTGGTTGTAGAGTAGTAGCCTGAGGGCACACACTTAATGTGTTGTGAAATGTGTTAAAATGTTATAACTGCCTTTTTGCTGGACCCCAGGAACAATAGCTTCTGCCTTGGCAGCAGCTAATGTGGATCCATAATAGACACAAATGCAAAAGCTCCTTTAGCTGCCAAATACATTAAATATCAACTGTTTAATTTACACAGTTTAAAAGTAGACTTAGTGATATGATGTAATCAATAGAGTTGGCCAACTTCCTGCTTACGGACATCATCAACAACAACAAAATTCCACAACCATTGGATCTTTACAAATGATGCCTTCCCTTGAAGCATGAATGCAGTAGGAGGAGACAATCGTAGTCGTGGCAGATTCAGATTAGAATTGTATTATTGTTGATTGTTCAGCCTGTTGGGCCTGGTCCCAGATCTATTTGTGCTATCATGTCAACTCAGTTTGTCACTCATTGTCATGCCAATGAGCGGACATGATAGCACAAACAGATCAGGGACTAGGCTAGTCACGTGCAGTGTTTGATGTTGTTACAACATGTTATATCTTTGTTATGAATAGGAACTACACTATCAACCTGAACATTTACGCTCTGACAAAAAAACATGGTTGACATGAACTAAGTGTAACTATGCAGGTATAGGTCTGACCTTTGACCTGTGTCCTTGTATATTGTGTCACAATGTGGGCTTTTGGGTGTATAACATGGCTCCCCCTTCTCTCTCTCTCTCTCTCTCTCTCTCTCTCTCTCTCTCTCTCTCTCTCTCTCTCTCTCTCATGTCAGGTTTTACATTGATCATAAATACCATGCAGTATTGAGGGAGAGATTCTACCTGTCACGACTCCCGCCGAAGGTGGCTCTCCTGCCTGTTCCGTGCGGCGCTCGGCGGTCTTCGTCACCGCCACCGATCCCTTTTCCCTTGTCTGTTGGTTTAGTCTTATTAGTTGCACCTGTTTGTTTTGTGTTTCTTGATTTCTGGTCTATGTAAGCCTGTTAGGCCCACTTGGGTTTGTGCGGGATTATTTTTGTGTTCACTGTCGGTTGTGGTTGTATTTTTTCTCCGGATCGTTTTGTCCTGTGTGTTTGGGCTGGTCAGTGTTTCTGCGCCCTGTGTTTGGCGTGACCGTTTTGTGCCCGGAGAAATTAAATCATCTATTATTGAACCCTCTGCTCTCTGCGCCTGACTCCTACCTTCCACGCCTAGTAACGCGTGACACTACCAGAACAAAGAGTTTCTCTTCGTTCAAAACTCCTAATCCCCAAAATGGGAGAACTAAACAATATTTATATTTTTGAGAGTATGGGAATGGTCCGTGGGACTTAAGGGACAGTTATGACGAGTGTGTTTCATTTGTGATCTCATGAAGGACAGGAAACACATATAACTGTATCTCTTAAAGTGTAGTTTTCCCAGCTGTCAGGTTTACATCTAAATATTGTGAAACATATGTGATTAAACATGCAACTATTTGTGAAAAGATGTAATGTTATGTTAACTTTCTAAATGAGAGTATGGATTTTCATATAAAGATCAACTAGTCAGTGGCCACACCCCCGTGAGCCCAGACATCACATTAGGCGTCATAGAACCACACTTTCTTCCCAAGAGTTTAAAACCCACTTCCTACAAAATATACATTAAGTCAGAGAACGCCAGGACAGAGTCCCCACGTTGGAATGGCTACAATTGAGACCATTAGACCATACAGCTGTAGTTTTGGCTACACAGCTGGAAATGGTTCAACTCTGACACTATTGATCACCACAGAATAAGAGCAAATCTTAGACATATAATTACTACTCTGCAGCTAGAAATGACGTAAGTCTAGAACGAGAATACCGACAACCGCCAAAGCATTTATCTATTAGAACATTTACGAATGGTACTCTGAAGTATCTATTCTAACCACCTACAACCACAAAAGACATTGTGACTTCTGGGAAAGTTAACCAGGAACTGGATTCCAACATATAAGAAAACAATGACATACGGCGTAAATATATACATTGCAATTATTCTCGAATGAGCAGCCGTTCATGTGCAAAGGATTACGACAGCAGAGATTATAATTATCCACTGTGTGTAGTGAATTAATTTAGTCTTTCTCAGTCCCCACCCCTTTCCTTTGTCTACCAATCCATCATATCGGCTCGGGACTTTTTCTTTGTATCATGTAGTAACGGAAATATCTACTGTTTGTTTGTTATGTAATTCTGTGTGATTATTTATGTTAGTTAGTAAATAAATAATTAAGCCAATTTGTATATTGCTGATTCATTATAGAAACAATGGTTTGTGCAGATATCCAAGGGTTTGCGGCGTTCAGTAATGAGAACTGATGAGGTAATAATAATAATTCATTAATAAGCGACTGGTTTGATCAGATATTAAAATATCTGAAGAGTTATATTCAAGGAATTATAATTCTAACTCTAAACATTTTCCTGTGGTGCCCCGACTGCCTAGTTAATTAATGTTTACATGATTAGTTTAATCACAAAATAATAAAACTAAGATATTTTATTTGATAATACACAGTCTTCCCATGTAATGATAGTCCAGACACGACAACTGTTTCCCAATGTTCTTTGTGGGCATCTATCCTTCTCCACAACCTTCTGGTGTTACATAGTACCAGTGTACATCCCACATGGCACCCTATCCCCTCCATTGTGCACTACATTAGTGCATTAGGTAATAGGTGCCATTTTCTTACATGAACCTACACCTGCAGCAAACAGCCAATAACATTACTCATGCTTTCTTTCTTTGTCTTTGTTTGAGACCTTTGTCACAGGTGTAAGGTGATCCATGTCTGTACGTATAGCATAACGTAAGACAATATGGCTTATCGTCCGGCTCATAATTTGACACCTTTACAGCAGTTGACAGACAACAAAGGTCCAGGGATTACAGGTAGAGACAAGTTAGCCAACGACCACCTCAACAACCACCAACTGATACAAATGAGCTTGTTTTTTTGTGTTAAGTTTTATAATATGACATACAGTATATACCGTTGAACCTTTTTACCATACCTTTGCAAAACGGTCGTAAAATGATATAGCCTATATAGACTGTTTCCCTAACTGGATAAGAGTGTAATATCGTTCTTCTTAGTGTATTTTTCTCCTAACCATACTGTATCTTTCTCCTTACTGTAGTTACTGTACATGGCTGTCTATCTTTGCCAGATACATTTCATCGGCTCTTATCTAACCATGGAGGAGTGATCGGGAGTTACACTTCAGGGAAAGATGGATGCAGTTGGATACAGGGGTGGCAAATTGTCACGGATCCCCCGGTACTGCTGCTCATTCCTTGCACCAGTACCGGAGGTCTATGTCACCGGCCTCTAGGTGTCATTGAACTGTTTCATTATGCACACCTGGTTCCCATTTCTCTTGATTAGTAATTGTATAATTGTGCCCTTTGTTCACCATTGTCCTTGTCAGTTATTGTTCCCATGTCTATTGGTCTTGTGAATACCTGTGCTTTGTTGTTTCGGCAGCTGTTTCGACGCCTCCGCAACTTCGGCAACTGCTACTGGCCAGTCTGACGCCTCCGCAACTTCGGTAGCTGTAACTGGCCCTGACCAACCCACACCACGTCCCTGTGGTCGTCCTCGAGGCTGGTGTTGTTCCGCTGCTAGTGCAGCGCGTCGGGGTTTGGTACTGTCACGGATCCCCCGGTACTGCTGCTCATTCCGCCGGCCTCTAGGCGTCACTGAACTGTCAATACGCACACCTGATTCCAATTCCCCTGATGAGTAATTGTATAATTGTGCCCTTTGTTCACCATTGTCTTGGTCAGTTATTGTCCCCATGTCTGTTGGTCTTGTGAATATCTGTGCTTTGTTGTTTCGGCTTTCGTGCTGCGCATTTGTTATTACGGGTCTCGTCCCGTGTGTTGTTATTACGGGTCTCGTCCCGTGTGTTGTTATTACGGGTCTCATCACGTGTGTTGTTATTACGGGTCTCGTCCCGTGTGTTGTTATTACGGGTCTCGTCCCGTGTATTTATTAGAGGTTTAACCTCGCTCTTTTGTTTGGGTTTCATCCCTGTGTTGTTTCATCCCCTGTGTTGTTATTACGGGTCTCATCCCGTGTGTTGTCCCGTGTTACGGGTCTACGGGTCTCGTCCCCCTGTGTGTTGTTACGGGTACGGGTCGTCCCATGTGTTGTTAGTACGGGTCTCATCCCGTGTGTTGTTATTACGTCCCGCTCTTTTGTTTGGGTTTCATCCCTGTGTTGTTATTATCTCATCCCGTGTGTTGTTACGGGTCTCATCCCGTGTGTTGTTGTTGTTATTACGGGTCTCGTCCCGTGTGTTGTTATTACGGGTCTCGTCCCGTGTGTTGTTATTACGGGTCTCGTCCCGTGTGTTGTTATTACGGGTCTCGTCCCGTGTGTTGTTATTACGGGTCTCGTCCCGTGTGTTGTTATTCGGGTCTCGTCCCCCGTGTGTTGGGTCTCGTCCCGTGTGTTGTTAGTACGTCCCGTGGTCTCGGGTCTCATCCCGTGTGTTGTTATTACGGGTCTCATCCCGTGTGTTGTTATTACGGGTCTCATCCCGTGTATTTATTAGAGGTTTAACCTCGCTCTTTTGTTTGGGTTTCATCCCTGTGTTGTTATTACGGGTCTCGTCCCGTGTGTTGTTATTACGGGTCTCGTCCCGTGTGTTGTTAGTACGGGTCTCATCCCGTGTGTTGTTATTACGGGTCTCATCCCGTGTGTTGTTATTACGGGTCTCATCCCGTGTATTTATTAGAGGTTTAACCTCGCTCCCTGTGTTTTTGTATACATGTTTTGTTTTGGGCTTCGTCCCACTGCCTTTCATGGCATGTTGTCTTTTTGGATGGACTATTAAAAAACCTTATTACGTGTATCTGCGCCTGTCTCCAATCATTTATACAACGTGACACAAATAACCTTTTTGAATGTTGCTGGGTGGAAAACAGTAACATTTCCACATAGCCTAGATGCAATGAACTAAAGAAAAATAAAGTGTATATAATGAACAAAAATATAAACACAAAGTGGGTCCCATGTTTCATGAGCTGAAATAAAAGATCCCGGAAATGTTTTCTGTTCCATATGCACACAAAGCTTATTTCTCTAAAATGTTTTGCACAAACTGGTTTACATCCCTGTTAGTGGGGATTTCTTCTTTGCCAAGATAATCCATCCACTTGACAGGTGTGGCATATCAAGAAGCTGCTAAACAGCACGCTCACTACACAGGTGCACCTTGTGCTGGGGAATTGAATGTTCATTTCTCTACCATAAGCCGCCACCAACATTGTTTTAGAGACTTTGGCAGTACGTCCAACCGGCCTCACAACTGCAGACCACATACAACCACGCCAGTCTAGGACCTCCACATCCGGCTTCTTCAGCTGATGAAACTGAGGAGTATTTCTGTCTAATGAAGCCCTTTTGTGGGGGAAAACTAATTCTGATTGGCTGGTCCAGGCTCCCAAGTGGGTGGGCCTATGACCTCCCAGTTCCATCCATGGCTGTGCCCCTGCCCAGTCATGTGTAATCCATAGGTTAGGGCCTAATGCATTTATTTCAATTGACTGATTTCCTTATATTGGGGTATCGCCAGTCACTCACCCCCGGAAGTAGTTGTCCATCCACCGCTATCACTTGCGCTGCGGCGGCTTTCAAGTTCGGATCCGCCCACTGGGCCGTCTCGAATTGTCCCCTCAGTTGGCCCCCAGCGGGGGTATCGACTGGCCCCTCGAAATCACGGAGGGGAGGCTGGGCTCCTCCAGTGGTCCCCAGGGGGGGGTTCGGGCAACCAGGAAATGGCAGAGCGATTTCTGCATAGAGCTTTTTTAACTGCCCCTAATTGATACATTTTTATCTACAACTTCAGAGTCCATTGGAGAAGATCAGCTTGAGCAAAGTGAGGTGTAGAATCACTGATCTACAAAATAATAGTATTCCCTCCCATATAATAGGTTTTGTGCAATCAAGATTTGCAGAGCTAAATCAAATTAAATCAAATTTTATTGGCCACATACACATGGTTAGCAGATGTTAATGCGAGTGTAGCGAAATGCTTGTGCTAAGCCTCCCTTCTCAGGTGATACTCCTGCCAAACCCACCTGCACAACCAGAAGTTGATAGATTGATTGGAGAAGGCTTGTATCATTTACATAACATTTCCTAGGATTTTCTACCAGCATCAATGCAAAATATTGCTAGAAATACAGTTAAAAGCACAATGGCTCCATTTCCGGACCAAAAGACGGCCCTAGAAAAACAATAAACCCCTTCACATACACATACACATACACCACACACACACACACACATCCATTTAAAATTAAGATTCCTTTATTGTCCACCGGATCCAATGTCCAACAAAAATATCAGCAGAGGTTGGAGCAGCTGGCTGCCACATCGCTGCTTGCTTAGCGAGTACCGCTTCCTCCTGATTTCGACTCACACCCAGGACCTCTGCCTTGCTAGGACACGTGACCACCCTCCGGAGGCGTCTTAGCAGTCGCACCACACAAAAAGCTAGCTAGTCAGTGGTGCAATTGGGGACACATCCACATGTGCGCCACCTCGCACTGCGTTTACACAGGCTGCTGAATTCTGATATTTGTTCCACTAATTGGTCTTTTGACCAATCCCATCTGATCATTTCACACCAGCTTTTTTTCCAAAGACCAATAAGCGATCAGAATTTAGCTGCCTGCGTAAACAAAACCATACAAATCGACACATTCACAAACCCAAACTCACATGTGCCGGAGTCTGGCACAACGGTAACTCTCCACATGTGGCCTCATGGCGATATCATCAACTGTTTTAATCCAAAGTGAAGAGAAATGTGTGCAAATGCAGCCACTATTTCCAGCAATCAAAATACTACACACAATTCAAAATCACTCTATAAGGTTTACATCAAACTCAGCCTTTATTATTTAATGTGACACAATGGAACGTTGTTTTTTGAACATTAATGTCCCTCAACAGTGCTGGTTTAGGCCTTGAAGATAATAGGATATGCACTTTTATTTCTACCTAGTGGTTAGAGCATTGGACTAGTAACCGGAAGGTTGCAAGTTCAAATCTCCGAGCTGACAAGGTACAAATCTGTCGTTCTGCCCCTGAACAGGCAGTTAACCCACTGTTCCTAGGCTGTCATTGAAAATAAGAATTTGTTCTTAACTGAGGTAAAATAATAATAATAATAATAATTTCACTAGCTTGTCAAACGAGTCTGACTTCTTCGATGTACCTTAGCCTATGACATTAGTGTCTGCCTGTGGAAATCACCAGATAATGCTTGAGCTTTCTTGAGAGATATGATAATTTCTCTGTAAACCAGTCCAAGGAAGCTAGTACGGTAAGACTTATTTCCATCCATTTCATTACTCTCTAATGTACAGTAGAATAATGAATGTCTCTTCAGTTAATTTGGTTTGTGTGCCAAACACAGTACTTTCATACACTCGGCTCAACCATTCCTAGTTTCTTACTGTAATTGTTGGATTCCATCCAAATGTTTCAATGGTCATTATTTTCCTGATCATTTGAAATTCCAACATGAAATTGACAAATTCAAACGAGAAGTGAAAGAACACAAAATATACTGAGTGGACAAAGCATTAGGAACATCTTCCTAATATTGCATCGCGCCTCCTTTTGCCCCCAGAACAGCCTACATTCTGGCCCATATTGACTACAGTGCTTCCCACAGTTGTGTCAAGTTGGCTGGATGTCCTTTCGGTGGTGGACCATTGTTAATGCACAGGGAAAACTGTGTGAAAAACCTAGCAGCGGTGTAGTTCTTCACACACTCAAACCAGTGCGCCTGGCACCCAGTTCAAAGGCAATTAAATCCTTAGTCTTGCCCATTCACCCTCTGAAATGGCACACATACACAATCCATGTCTCAATTATTTCAAGGCTTAAAAATCCTTCTTTAACCTGTCTCCTCCCCTTCATCTACACCAGTGGTCCCAAACGTTGTATAGTCCTGTACCCCTTCAAACCTTCAACCTCCAGCTGCATACCCCCTCTGGCACCAGGGTCAGCACACTCTCAAATTGTCACGTTCGTCGTAAGAATTATCGGACCAGGGTGCAGTATGATATGGTTTCCACATGTTTATTTACAGAAATGCACAGAACAATAAAGAATGAACGAAACTTCACGACAATGGAGTGCTAACAGGCAACTACACATAAACAAGATCCCACAAACACAGGTGGGAAAAATAACTACTTAAATATGATCCCCAATTAGAGACAACGATTACTAGCTGCCTCTAATTGGGAATCATACAAAACACCAACATAGAAAAAGAAACTAGAACACAACATAGACATAGATATACTAGATCACCCCCTAGTCACGCCATGACCTACTACACCACCTACTACACTCTCTATGGTCAGGGCATGACAAAAATGTTGTTTTTTGCCATCATTGTAAGCCTGCCACACACACACCATACAATACATTTATTAATCATAAGAAAGAATGAGTGTGAGTTTCTTATAGAACCAGGGCACAAATAATATGTGGCGTACAGCAAGTCAGCCACCAGGGGGAGACTCGTTGAGGCCTGGTGGCAAACAGAGTCTACATCACGAGGCGATGGCTCCCTCTGCTGGACGTGCCAAGTCTCGACGTGCTCTCCGGACAGGACTAATTGGGGATGATTGTGGTTGGTGATAAATCAAGGGCTGATTGCTCACCAGCTGTACGAGTCCAATAAAGCTGCCAGAAGGGCAGCACACAAGGGAAGGGACTGGGGGAAGAAAGGTGACTTCTGTATAGTTGGAGACGGTGCCCGAGCTAAAAGGAGTGGGTTCAGTTTTTGTGCCCGACAGGATACATGGGGGAGACCTATCCTTTTCTTTTGATTTATTATTTAAATAAACACCCTTGAAACCGAGCTAATCCTACTCTGTCCATGTCTGATCTGTGTAAACATCTTGACCAAACACCCTGGTCTGCCACAAGTGGTGGAGAATGCAGACAATCTGATAATGTGGTCAGATCAGGGTTGACGTTTACGCAGCATCAGCATGGACGAGTTGATAACTCAGTTCGTCCGGGCCCAACAAGCATAACAGGCGGTTCAGGAACGAATGCTGGAAGAACAGCGACTACAAAAGACGATGACATCGAAACATACCTCTGTACGTTTGAACGGACAGCACTACGGGAAGGATGGCCAAGGCCGAAGTGGGCAAGTCTGGCCCCGTTCCTCTCTGGGAATGCCCAAAATGTGTATTGGGACATGAACGACGAACAGGCGGATAACTATGACGAAAAAAAATGGGAGATACTCAGCCTCTATGGGTACAGCCTGGCCCATCGGGCTCAACTGTTCCACGACTGGAGGTTCGTAGCCGACGCATCCCCCCAAGCCCAGGTAAGCGACCTACTGAGCGTCACCAGGGCATGGCTCCTAACCGACGTATCCTCCCTCTCTAAAAAAGTGGTCCTGGATTGCTTCTTACGGCCGCTACTCCACGACATGAAGAGGGCAGCGAGTCTATGTGCGCCCCAGACCTTGGAGGGACTCCTGGAGGAGTTCCTCCAGCAGTGGAGACGCGTCAGAACACTCAGGCCCTGCTGAGTGGGAGCCAGTCCGAGTCGGCGACCTGTTCGAGGAGACGGAAGGGCAGCCCCACCGCTGTGTACCCATAACCGACAGTCGGCAGGGCCAAAGGACCGCAAACCCGTGGAGAGACGGCTGGTGTAGGGCCGACCCACCACCCATGACCCCAGGTAGATGGTGTTTTGAGTGTGGCGCCCGGGGGCACATTGCCTGGAATTGCCCAGCTCGAGAGGAGTCGATGCCATCAGCAAGCCTCCTGTTGGGCGCACCACGAATCAACGGCACCCATGGTCCCGGTAAAGATTAACGGACACGACATGGAAGCTCTATTAGACTCAGGAAGTATGGTTACGCTCATAACCATGAGCCTGCCTCACCAGGAGACTGAATGTGGTAGGGAGATGTCCATTTCCTGTGTTCACCGTGACACAAAGTGGTATCCAACCGTATGGACCAACATCGTGACGCCACAAGGGAGCTGCCAGATGATGGTGGGTGCAGTACCAGAGTTGCCGGTACCTCTCCTAGTGGAACGAGATTGTCCGCTGTTCGCGGCCCTATGGCGGCACGAGCTGAAGAAAAAGATACGAGCTGGCCGAAGAAGAGAGCGGGGACGACCCTGAGCGCCTGAGCAGCACGGAAGCAACCGGTTGACCAACCTGTATCTACAGGAGTCGGAGGGGGTGCCGGAACCCGACCCCCCCTGGGGACCACTGGAGGAGCCCAGCCTCCCCCTCCTCAATTTCGAGGGGCCAGTCGAGATCCCCGCTGGGGCCCAACTGAGGGGACAATTCGAGACGGCCAAGTGGGCGGATCCGAACTTTAAAGCCGCCGCAGCGCAAGTGATAGCGGTGGATGGACAGCTACTTCTGGGGGTGAGTGACTGGCGATACCCCAATTTCCAAATCAAGAATAACCTTTTGTATCAGGTGTCATGCCAACAGGGGGAACTTCGAGGGGTATTGTTGCTAACCTGACGGTACGTGGGAACCTTTCTTCAGCTGGCCCACACCCACCTGTTGGGGGCGCACCTGGGAATGGAGAAGAATGGATTCCCGCCTGGTTCCACTGGCCCGGGATGAGGAGGGCCGTGGAAGACTACTGTCGCAGCTGCCCGGAGTGTCAACTCACTGCCCCAAAAGCGCACTTCCGAAACCCACTGGTCCCCCTACCGATCATCGGGGTGCCCTTTAAACGCATCGCCGTGGACATAGTTGGACCCCTGGTAAAAACAGCACGAGGACACCGGTACATCCTGGTGATAGGAGATTATGCCACCCGGTATCCCGAGGCCATTCCCCTACGGGCGGCATTCAAGGGAATCGCCCAGGAGCTATTCCACCTCTTTAGCTGGGTGGCCATCCCGAACGAAATCCTGACAGACCAAGGTACTGAGTTTATGTCCCGCCTAATGAAATATTTGTGTGCTCTGTGCTCTCCTGCAGATCAAACAGATCCGGTCTTTCACCAGCAGACGGATGACCCCGCAGATGGATGGACTCGTCGAGAGGTTCAATAAAATGACAGGGTGTTGCTATTAATCCCCACGGCCGAAAGTAAGTTCCTGGAGACATGTCACGGGCCATACGAGGTGATAGAGAAGCTGGGACCCGTCAAATACCGAGAGGACAGCCTTGGCTGGAAACGGTACTGGAAACGGAAACGGTACTGAAACGGTACTGAAACGGTACTGAAACATAACGTATCGGAGTCCAGAGGCCTGAAGGAAGGCCTTGAAGCAGGAACTGGAGGCTATGCTGAGGATGGGGGTCGTTGAAGAGTCCCACAGTGCCAGGTGCAGCCCCATCATGTTGGTGCCCAAACTGGACTGTAGCCTGTGCTTCTGACATGACTTCCGTGGTGTGAACAACATCAGCTTGTTCAACGCCTACCCCATGCTGAGGGTGGACAAACTCATCGACCAATTGGGAAAGGCCTGGAACATCAGCACCCTTGACCTGACCAAAGGTTATTAGCAGGTACCGTTGACAGCCTTCTCCCAGGAGAAGACAGCATTTTCGACACCAGATGGACTATATCAGTACCAGGTGCTCCCGTTCGGTCTCCACAGAGTCCCATCCACATTTCAGCGCCTGATGGACAAAGTACTTCGACCCCACCAGCAGTACACTGTGGTCTATCTGGATGATATCATCATCCACAGCCAAGGTTGGGAAGAGCAACTGACATGCTTCCAGGCAGTGCTGGATGCGCTCAGGCAAGCCGGGTTGACAGCGAACCCCAAGAAATGCAAACTAGGGTTTGAGGAGGTGGAGTTCCTGGGGTATTTGATCGGACGGGGGAACGTCAAGCCCCAGGAGAGGAAGGTTCACGCGGTACGTGACTTGCGGGCTGCATGTGACACGGGACTAGGGGCTGTTCTGTCCCAGATACACGACGGGGAGGAGCACCCCATCATATACATAAGCCAAAAGCTAATACCTAGAGAGAAAAAGTACTTGATTGTTGAGAAAGAGTGTCTAGCGGTGAAGTGGGCGCTAGACACTCAAGTATTACCTGTTAGGTACCCACTTCACCCTGGTCACAGACCATGCTCCCCTGGTCTGGATGGCCAGGGGAAAGGACACAAATGATCTGGACACCAGGTGGTTCTTGTCCCTTCAACGCTTGTCTTTTTCTGTTGTGCACAGGTCAGGGGCAAAGCATGGAAACGCAGATGCCCTATCAAGTAGGGAAACATACTTCGCACTGACGACAGCCCCCTCCCCGACAGAGCTTAGGTGGGGGGGTGGCATACAGCAGGTCAGGTGGCAGACAGTCTACATTACAAGGCGATAGCTCCCTCTGCTGGACGTGCCAGGTCTTGACGTGCTCTCCGGACAGGACTAACTGGGCTGATTGTGGTTGGTGAGCAATCAATGGCTGATTGCTCACCTGGTGTACCAGTCCCATAAAGCTGCCAGAAGGGCAGCACACACGGGAAGGGACTGGAGGAAAAAAGGTGACTTCCTTATAATTGGAGACGGTGCCCGAGCTAAAAGGAGGGAGTTCAGTTTTTGTGCCCGACAGGATACAACAAGACCCGGAGCCCAGAAGACGGTATCCCGGAGAGGGTGTCATGGGGGAGACCTATCCTTTTCTTTTGATTTATTATTTAAATAAACACCCTTGAAACCGAGCTAATCCTACTCTGTCCATGTCTGATCTGTGTAAACATCTTGACCAAACCCCCTGGTCTGCCACAAATAATATAATAATAATCAATAATTTTGCTCTTTATTTAACCATCTTACATATAAAACCTTATTTGTTCATCGAAAATTGTGAATAACTCTCACTTCCTATATCAGTGCAGAAAATACACAATATAGTGCAGAAAATACACAAGAGTTCAGGGGCCTTGCTTTTAACAAAGTTAACCATTTTCATTGTAGTGTCCAAAACGTCTTTCAAGCTGTCAGGCATTCCCTTGGCAGCAAGAGCCTCTCGTGGATGCTGCAGTGTACCCAAGAGCCTCCCGGTGGATGCTGCAGTGTACCCAGGAGCCTCTCGGTGGATGCTGCAGTTTACCCAAGTGGCGTCGGGAGCAACTGCTTGCACGGGCGTTACCACTCCACTATGTCTCCCTGTCATGGCTTTTGCACCATCAGCACAGATACCAACATGAGCAGCAGCTAGGTTTGGCTACAAACAGACCGTTAGTGGAATTCCCCCAAGAGAGTAACGGTTAATGTGATTGGATGTTAATTATTTGACTAGGCTACTGTTACGGAGTCTAGTTGATAGGTATTCGACTAGCCGGACTGTTCCCTGGACTCCATGTGTAGGGATTTGTACAATGCACAAACAAGGCTATTGAACCTGACATTGGTGTCTGTCTTTATTCCTTTATCCAACATATTATACTGAAACAGCTACCTCTATTTGACATTGTGTTGTTAATTCGCTATTTTTGGCAGTGAAACAAGGCTACTCAGGCAAAGAAAAAAACTCAACCAAATGTATAGCTCTGTTGGAAAATATAGATGGACTGTTCGAAAATGTGAAGAAATGTTTTATTTAAAAAAAATGTGAATCACATTTTTATTTGGCGTACCCCCGATGGCATTGCGCGTACCCCAGTTTGGGAATACCTAATCTACACTGACTGAAGTGACATCAATAAGATATCATTGCGTTCCCCTGGATTCACCTGGCCAGTCTATATCATGGAAAGAGCAGGTGTCGTTAATGTTTTGTACACTCAGTGTCATGCATACAAAAGAAGATGAAAAAAAAGACCACACAATGTCTCTTTGTCTCTTGACAATACAATGTGCAGTGTTACTAGACATGTCTGCCTGTGGAATCAAAGACCAACTGTTTTAGGACGTCAATCATTCTAAGGCATCTAAACCATTAACCACTTTCATAAGAAAACGTAACAATGAACAAGAGTTTTCATACAGGCTGTGTCGTCATGCCTAGTTAAATAAAGGATAAATAAAGTAAATAAAAAATAAAATACCATCCTTGAAAAAATGGGTCCAAAAGGGTTCTTCAGCTGTCCCCATTGGAGAACCCTTTTGGGTTCCATGTAGAACCCTCTGTGAAAATGACTATTCTACGTGGAACCCAAAAGGGTTCTACCTGGAACCAAACATGCATTTTTTTTCCTAATATATGCTAGATGATGAACATTTTCACGTGAATATTTATTGGAACAAGGGAAGTGAAAGGAGTAGAGGCTGGGGTGTATTATTGAAGTAAAATAATTTCACCTCTAAAAGTGTTATTCCAAGTTTTGTTGGAAATGATTGTGCACAAAATAAATACACATGGCACATTATTTATTGACAAGAAAATGACAAATGGTTTATTGAAAAATGACATTATATATTGACAATAGAGGAGGGATGTTGAAGTCAGGAAATACAAAGGGCACCCAGCCTGATGTGACAGAAGCAACAGTCCACCGAAACTCTACCGCCCACATCAACGTCAGTACAACATTTCACTTCCTGGATTTTACAGGTATGACACACTCATAGAGATAGATAGAGTATTCATCCTGGACATTACCTCTGAGGGATTCCACCATGCTTACGCCATTTCAAAGTAACCTAGTCAACTGGGTGGGGATTCCTATGGGTTGTAAAACCTCAATGGCGCTGCTCATGCGTTCACCGACGATATAATAGCACAGATATAGATGAGTCCTCTATCTATCTCTATGGACACACCTGAGAATTTTGTTTAAGTTAAATTGTTGGCCTTTCTTGCGAATGAAAACACCCAACATTGCTGAGTGATTTAATCGCGTGAGGTACTCTCTTTACTTGGATTTTAAACAAAGAACACAGAAATAAGATTATAGCCTATCTTGTTTGTTTTTCAGCAAAATACATACGTATTGCTATAACCCGTGTTGTTTGTCGACTATTGAACTAATTTCATGTCGCACGTTCTGTGTTGGGGAAATTCATGGAATATCGTTTTGTTTGAAATTAAATAAGACATATTGGAGACGGAATGGGCGTTGAACCTTTGTCCAAATAGTGTTTATAGGAGTAATTCACACGGAAACCGAGAGGAAACATAAAACAACATTTGACTGCATTTACCTTCGTTGTGTCGTAGGCTATTGTTCGGTAAACTACGTCTTTCAAGTAACGGCAATAATGACGGCTCTGTGCATTGGGTCAATATTAGGATCCGCGCTGTTGCTCCTGTCAATAGTCTGCCAAGACAACGCACAGGTTACAAATGGAGAAGGCTGCGCCGGGAATTTCAATGTGGGCAATGTAAACTTTGTGCTAGACACTGAAGACTCTGTCAAAGTAGGAGCCAGTTTCATCTCGTCCCCAACTGTAACCCAAGCTGAAGACTGTGTTGACTATTGTTGCCAAAACCCCAATTGCAACTTGGCTCTGATTGAGAATGGTGCAGAGAAAGGCTCGGTTAAAACATGTTTTCTGTTTAACTGCCTGTACAAGAGAGAGTATGTCTGCAGGTTTGTGAACAAAGTGGGATTCACAAATTACATTTTGGACTCCGTCTATGAAGATTACCTGGGAGGACCCGAAAGCACCCGTGGTAAGATCAAGACTCGACTCACTCCAGTTCCAGGTAGTCATTGCTTTATAGTCTTGTAGGCCTACGAACCAGTTTCCCAGACACACATGAATAAGCATAGTCTTGGACCAAGCATGTTTAATGGCGATTTAAATCGTCAATCAGGAGTTGAAACAATAAAGTATAGTCCCCACCTCTGTTCCACTAACAAGCTGGAGAAATGGAGACACTCTCAAATTCATTGACAGAGCTATGGATGCAAGGACTGACCAGCCATGATATCAACATTATAGTTTGTATCATGTTTTGAGGGTTTACAGGGTTGGTTTGCATTTACTTTGTATACAAACATTGGAGTAAAACATGCTTATATTTTGGGTTCTGATGGGGTACAACAGTTGACCTAAGCATGAGCTATTTTTAAGTTGTGTTCTTCAAGAGTCAATTCATATTGTTAATTTATGTCCAAAAATCTATTTATCTATTGCAGATTTCCCCTTTTTAAAGATGTTTCTTCCAGTAATATAGGTTAAATCTATAAAAACCAGCCCATCAAAGCCCATTCTTGCTGATAATTACTAATACTAACCCCCACAACCTAAATGTTATCCACCCCATCTCCTGCTTGTGTCCTACTGTGATTTCTTTTGTGTGTGTTTGGTGCTGGGACAGGAAAAAATTAAGAATCTCAGTGCAAATATATTATTATTATTATGATTGTTTTGATTGTAATTATTTTGCTTATTGGTATGGCTGCTCTCAGGTGATGAGGATAAGTTCCCCACTGCCAAAGCGGGCCGGGACATCGTGGTCCAACCCAACGACACAGTGACATTGAATGGTATTGAGAGCTGGGATGACAAAGTGATAACTAGCTACAAGTGGAGCCTTGTGAAGGGGGACAGCACGGTGGACATCACGGTGAGGGCATCAACCGTCATCCTCATAATGATGCTACACGTTATTGTCCCAGAGGAGAAATAGTCTTGGAAACATAGTATCGCTGCATTTAAAAAATGAGTACTATACATTACACGCTCAACACATACTCTTCATCATCATCACCCTCATTTTCTTCATTAGCCAATGTATAATCTATTGTTGTTATTCAGAACAGTGCTTCATGTTTTAATGGTGTGGTCTTGCTGCCTGGTAAAAATACAGAATATATATGCACATTTGCCTTCAAATGTCTGTGAGTTTAAGAATCTGAATAAAAACACTGATCAAGCATTGGTCCAGCTTAAATGCTTGTTTTCATATAGATAGATAGCTGGATGGATAGAAATGTAAAAGTCAGGTACGGGCACAGTTGTATTCTTCTCTAATCCTTTTTCTTCCAGAAAACGGACCTGAAGGATCAGGTGATGCTGAGCAACCTGAAACCTGGGATGTACGTCTTCCAGCTAAAGGTCACCGACTCCAGCAACCAATCAGCCATGGATAAGGTCTCTGTCCTCGTCCTCACTCCAGAACAGTCTGAGGGTGAGTACTGAATTGTGGTCATGTGAAATGTCCATGTTATTAAACACTGAGTATGTGTTTCAAAGCTGTCAATAACTAGGTTTCCAGCCAACCTTTTTACGTCCGATTAAAAAACAGGCCTGATGGAAACAGACAATTTGTCGGTAAACTTTCCAAATGTCGACAAAACAAAGAACATTGGACGAGGCATGTCGGTAAAATGTATTATCTGAGAAATGTCAGTGGAAACGCTTTTATGCGCTAATATTGATATAATAACCATCATATGGAAGTAAACTTGGAGTCACACGATATGTTGTGTGGTCCGGTCCTCCCACTACAACCCGGGGAAAGCATGCAGTTTATTAGGCTCCTGAGTGGTCTAAGACACTGCAACGCAGTGCAATTAGGTGTCACTGCAGTCCGGGTTTGGCCGGGGTAGACCCTCATTGTAAATTATTAGTTTGTTCTTAACTTGGTTGCCTAGTTAAATTAGGTTAGAGGAAATAAGTGAAGATGAACTTCACAGGGGGGTGAAAGTGCAAGGTGATGAGCTTAATGCTCCTTTCCAATAAATATCAAGGGTCTTATTCTGGTGACATGATGATCGATGCTTGGCTGCCATTTGACAAATTTTAAAATAATCTCTCTCTTTTGTCCATAATCTCATGTAGGCTATACCCACACTGTAGCTGTAATATGTTGCCTGTCACTGACACACAGTAGCTCAGTTGGTATGTAGCATGGTGCTTGCAACCCCAGAATAGTGGGTTTGATTCCCGGGACCAGCTATAAAAATCGATGCACGCATGACAGTAAGTAGCTTTGGATAAAAGAGTCTGCTAAATTGTAGATATTACACAAGAATGATCATATAGTTTGCCAGTCTGTACAGAAGGTTGCGAAACACTATTCCAGCACACTAGCCTTGTGGATTGACGCACCAATGATATCTATACTGAACAAAAATATAAACTCAACATGCAAAGTGTTTCATAAGATGAAAAAAATGTATCCCAGAAATTTTCCAGACACAAAAAAAGCTTATTCATCTAAAAAGAATTGAACAATTGTCTTTATATTCCTGTTAATGAGCATTTCTCCTTTGCCAAGATATTCCATCCACCAGACAGATGTGGCATATCAAGAAGATGATTAAACATCATGATCATTACACAGGTTCACCTTGTACTGGGGTCAAAAGGCCGCTCTAAAATGTGTGGTTTTGTCACTACACAATGCCACAGATGTCTCAAGTTTTGAGGGGGCGTGCAATTGGCATGCTGACTGCTGGAATGTCCACCAGCTGTTGCCAGATAATTTAATTTTAATTGCTCAACCATAAGCCGCCTCCAACGATGTTTTAGAGAATTTGGCAGTACGTCCAACTGGCCTCACAGACGCAGACCACGTGTAACCACGCCAGCCCA
Organism: Oncorhynchus tshawytscha; assembly: GCF_018296145.1. Classification (NCBI taxonomy): domain Eukaryota; kingdom Metazoa; phylum Chordata; class Actinopteri; order Salmoniformes; family Salmonidae; genus Oncorhynchus; species Oncorhynchus tshawytscha. The sequence continues at coordinate 10,676,709 of NC_056433.1, forward strand.
TGACCTCCACATCTGGCTTCTTCACCTGCGGGATTGTCTGAAATCAGCCACCCGGAGAGCTGATGAAACTGGAATATTTCCGTCTGCAATAAAGCCTTTTTGGGGGGTTAAAATCATTCTGATTGGCTGGGCCTAGGCCCACCCATGGCTGCATCCCTGCCCAGTCATGCGAAATCCATAGATTAGGGCCTAGTTCTTTTTATTTGATTTGACTGGTTTTCTTATGAGCTGTAACTCAGTAAAATTGTTGTTGTGTTCATTGACCTTGCCAAGGCTTTCGACTCTGTCAATCACCATATTCTTATCGGCAGACTCAGTAGCCTCGGTTTTTCGGATGACTGCCTTGCCTGGTTCACCAATTACTTTGCAGACAGAGTTCAGTGTGTCAAATCGGAGGGCATGCTGTCCGGTCCTCTGGCAGTCTCTATGGGGGTGCCACAGGGTTCAATTCTCAGGCCGACTCTTTTCTCTGTATATATCAATGATGTTGCTCTTGCTGCGGGCGATTCCCTGATCCACCTCTACGCAGACGACACCATTCTATATACTTTCGGCCCGTCATTGGACACTGTGCTATCTAACCTCCAAACAAGCTTCAATGCCATACAACACTCCTTCCGTGGCCTCCAACTGCTCTTAAACGCTAGTAAAACCAAATGCATGCTTTTCAACCGATCGCTGCCTGCACCCGCATGCCCGACTAGCATCACCACCCTGGATGGTTCCGACCTTGAATATGTGGACATCTATAAGTACCTAGGTGTCTGGCTAGACTGCAAACTCTCCTTCCAGAGTCGGCTTTCTATTCCGCAACAAAGCCTCCTTCACTCACGCCGCCAAGCTTACCCTAGTAAAACTGACTATCCTACCGATCCTCGACTTCGGCGATGTCATCTACAAAATGGCTTCCAATACTCTACTCAGCAAACTGGATCCAGTTTATCACAGTGCCATCCGTTTTGTTACTAAAGCACCTTATACCACCCACTACTGCGACCTGTATGCTCTAGTCGGCTGGCCCTCGTTACATATTCGTCGCCAGACCCACTGGCTCCAGGTCATCTACAAGTCCATGCTAGGTAAAGCTCCGCCTTATCTCAGTTCACTGGTCACGATGGCAACACCCATCCGTAGCACGCGCTCCAGCAGGTGTATCTCACTGATCATCCCTAAAGCCAACACCTCATTTGGCCGCCTTTCGTTCCAGTTCTCTGCTGCCTGTGACTGGAACGAATTGCAAAAATTGCTGAAGTTGGACTTTTATCTCCCTCACCAACTTCAAACATCAGCTATCTGAGCAGCTAACCGATCGCTGCAGCTGTACATAGTCTATTGGTAAATAGCCCACCCATTTTCACCTACCTCATCCCCATACTGTTTTTATTTATTTACTTTTCTGCTCTTTTGCACACCAATATCTCTACCTGTACATGACCATCTGATCATTTATCACTCCAGTGTTAATCTGCAAAATTGTAATTATTCGTCTACCTCCTCATGCCTTTTGCACACATTGTATATAGACTCCCCCCTTTGTTTTCTACTGTGTTATTGACTTGTTAATTGTTTATTCCATGTGTAACTCTGTGTTGTCTGCTCACACTGCTATGCTTTATCTTGGCCAGGTCGCAGTTGCAAATGAGAACTTGTTCTCAACTAGCCTACCTGGTTAAATAAAGGTGAAATAAAAAATAAAAATAAATAATATTGTTGTTCAGTATAAATGAATGTCATCCTTTGAACTACTCCTAGACAAACCTGGTCTTTGGTTTCCAGTTAGCTAAGTATAGTCCTCTACCCTGCAGGAGGTTAAGATTGGTGCCACACACACCATTTTACTGTGGATCATGTGTAAGCAAAAGTTTACATGAAGGCAGGGCCTTATTTTGTTACTGGTTAACATGGGCTTGGGTTTTAGTTAAAGAAAAATTTTAATTTTATTGACGCTTGGGCCAAACAACTTCGATACAGTACTTCAATTGCAATCAACATCATTAGGTGCGCTCAATGGTTTGTGAATAAAACGGTTTATTTTCGACCATTGACCATTTTTAAGTTAAGCTCGTAGCTTTAAAAACGTGTACTTGACACCCAACACAAGGAGATAACCGTGTGACCACTCCCCTGCCAAGCTAGGATGAGAACAGGTCTGGCGTGATTCACAGTTGAGTCATATCAGCCAGTTTCCCAGGTGAGACCACAGACAGGCATTCACACAGACAGGCTCACACAGACCGAGACAGACAAAGGTTGACTAGGGTGCCCTTACACAACCCTCTACTTTACTACCGATAGGAGTGGAAAAGTTTATTGGCCCAGCCCTCCTTGAAAGTTCCACAGAATGTTGTGTTGCTAATACCAATGAAAAGGTTATGTCACAGACCGGGAGAGATATTCCTGCAAGTTTTGGAACATGAAATTGTTTTACAGTCAATTTTTGTATCTCGGTAGAAAGAAAGAAAAAAACCTGTAAACTTTACTGAGGACAGCAAAGGAAAAGCGGGAAGCCCCCAAAATGGAGTGCCAACAGACAGTAGACCAGTGCCAACAGACAGTAGACCAGTGCCAATAGATAGTAGAACTACACAGTAGATGCCACAGCAGGAAGAGCAAATATGGCCATGCAGGGGTTCCAGTGAAATAAAATACAGTGTTACAAATACAAAACCGTTAGGTTGTAGTAGTTGCTATGACTATCTGGCCCTTTTGACTTTCTCCAGAGCTTGGCACTATGTTTCTATCTGCAAAAAGATGATTCTGAGAGAATTATCTTTCACGTTCTGAACCCTCATTGGTTTGATTAGTGTCAGCGATTTAGGTCTTGTATTCTTTTGAACTTAACGTGAATTGTGGTATTTAGAGTACTATTATAGTTAGAGAACATTGAACGGAACAAGACTGTCAATGGAACCTTGAAGTCCTAAGTTCTCGGTCATAAATGTAAGGAATTCTATTGAATATAGTAACCCACTATACATACACACACTGCAATATCCCAAGTGTATCGCTTTGTCCTCCGATCAATGGCCCCTATCACCTTATCTGTGTTTCAGCTAAAAGTCATGTGTATATGTGCTATCACTTAGCGGTTTATCTGAGGTAAACAGTAACTGTCCGCAGGCTTACTGGGTAGGAAGCTCCTCTTTATCTCTCACTGCTGATGCACTGACTTGATGAGGGTCCATAGCCTCTTTCAAATGTTGACAAACTGTTCTTCCACACATTGTCATCTGGGTTGAATCAGTAAGGGCACACACAGAAATGTTTTGCAAAGTCTTATGAAATTTTAAGGCTTCTTATTGGATAAGTCCAGGTAGTCCCTCCCTCTTTCAGTCCTTTTTTTCTTCTGTATGATGCCGAATGAATGCAACTTATGTCCATGTGATGGGTTGGGCCAACACTTGGTTGGTTGCTATTATAAGGTTTGATAGTATAGATTAATTCATTGTTGCGTTCATATCACTCCATCATAGCTGTGCTGAGTGACCAGTCCAATATGGTAACAAGTGGAAATGCCGGATTAATTCATGCTCAGTGTTAGCCCCTATTTAAGTCAGTTTTGTTGAATGCCTTTGGTAATCGAAACAGTTCCCTTCCTAAGTACCCCTAGAAATCTGAAATGTTTAAATGGGTATAAGATGTATATGACAATTCCACCAAGCCTATCAAAATGAAGGGTAAAGCAATGACTACCTTTTTAAACTTATCCGATTCCTTTGTATTTCCCCAGAGTGCCTAGGAATAGGGGCTAGGCCACGAGGGCCTGATTTGGAATTCGTAAAGCTATTACGCCTGGCTTCTGTCACGTGCTAGTCGCAGGCCTGGGCAATTCCAGTCCTCGGGGGGCCTGATTGGTGTTACACTTTCCCCCATCCCTAGTGAAAACACCTGATTTAAACTAATTGCATTCTAAACTGAAGATCATGATTAGTTGATTATTGGAGTCGGGTGTGTTAGCTGGGGCAAAAGTGTGACACCAATCAGGCCCCCAAGGACTGGAATTGCCCAGGCCTGGGCAGGTAGCCTAGTGGTTAGAGCGTTGGACCAGTAACCGAAAGGTTGCTCGATCGAATCCTCGAGCTGACAAGGTAAACATCCGTCGTTCTGCCCCTGAACGAGGCAGTTAACCTACTGTTCCTAGGCCGTCATTGTAAGTAAGAATGTGTTCTTAACTGACATGTCTAGCTAAATACATTTTTTTTATTTAAAAAAAAATCAGTCTCACGAGGACTGGAGATTCCCAGGCCTGTAAGCTAGTGCCTTGTTGGTTGTCACACTCTCCCCTTGTGTCCTTTGTTGTCTAATATATCCCTCTCACTCATGAGGGCCAGACAATGGTGTGTGTCTTTATTGAGTGGGAGGGGCACACCTGGTCTGAAATGATTGAAACCCTTGATTTAAAGATGCGCAATAATGACCTTTTATATAATAAATTATTCAAATACTGGGCTATATTATATGGTCAGAATTTCTTTGGGAGAAATTCTATTTTATATTTTGAGATTGTTTAACAACTAATATTTTTTCTCAAAGGTAGGGGTCAAAATGATTGACACCCCTAAAGATTCTTATAAATAGAGTAGTCAAGTCTTTAGTATTTGGTCCCATATTCCTAGCACGCAATGATTGTGACTCTACAAACTTGTTGGATGCATTTGCTGTTTGTTTTGATTGTGTTTCAGATTATTTTGTGCCCAATAGAAATGGGGAAATAATGTATCGTTTAATTTTAGAGACACTTTTATTGTAAATAAAGATGTCTACATTAATGTTCGATGCTACCATGATTATGGATAATCCTGAATGAATCGTGAATAATGAGTGAGATACAGGGATCATACCCCCAAGACATGCTAACCTTCCCTGTTATTGGTAATGGTGAGAGGTTAGCATGTGTTGGGACCTATGATCTTTGCCCCTCTATCTGTTATCAAGGATCTGAAACATTTTGGAACCCCCACTGTATGTTCTATACATTTCTATCTCAACGTTCTGGAACGATGACTCTCCTGAACACACCCTTGTTGACATTCCACCATGAGCCTAAACGGTGTGCATGGGTAGATGTAAGGGTACGGTCACAGACCTCCTAATGGTGGCATTGGTGTCCTGTCGGCTGCAATAAGCATTTTATGGTTATGGGTTTAAAGGGAAGCACCAACAGTATAATGTTAAACTGTTTAGGTGCTCAGGTTGTTGGACTTTGGATAAAAACGACTTTGTTGATATGGTGAAGTGTGTTAAAGGGATAATACACATTGGTGTGAATTTCTACTTACCTTGGCTGTTGTCGACTGACCGAGGTCTTAGACAGTTTTGCATTATGGTAAAACAGAGGGATCCATTATCACGAATAGCTTATATAAATGGCAGGTGCAATACATTCTCATTACAGCCATGCTATGTAAAGCATAGATCATTTACCTATGTATCTCATGTAAAGTTGTAAAAAATATATATATATTTCATCAAACCAATATTAACCCTCCATAATCATCTCTGACTTGTCTGTCTGCTTGCCCAGGTCACTGTCTGGTCCCCAAAAAGGTGGGTCACTGTCGAGGAGCCTTCCCTAGGTGGCACTACAATGGTGCGTCAGAGAAGTGCGAGGAGTTCATCTTCGGGGGCTGCAAGGGGAACCGCAACAACTACCTCTCCCTGCAGGAGTGCTCCGACGCCTGCCACGACGTGTCAGGTACAATGAGATGGGGCTGTCTGTCTGCAGCGGGCTGTCTGCCTGTCTGTCTGCAGCGGGCTGTCTGCCTGTCTGTCTGCAGCCGACTGTCTTTTCATATTCTGTCTTGCAAGTTGAATCTATTGTCTCTCGTTTTCATCCTACAGCTGCGTCAGGAAGAAGTATTGTCGTGCCTGAAGGTGAGTAATGTTAATGTTAACATGCAAATTCATGGGCGCATAAACACTTCACAATATAAACACTATACACAACGTAAACACTACTCACCATATAAAAAAGGTGAATGAACTGTGTTTACTTGCATTCGTACATACTATCCACCACATCTCCATTAAGTAAGTGTGTGTGTGTGGTTTAGGGGAGGTTTGTGGCTCCCCCTGTAACACCGGTCAGTTTACTTGTGACAACGGCTGCTGTCTGGATGAAGACCTGGAGTGCGACACGGTGACTCAGTGCAGCGACGGCTCTGACGAGGCTTCCTGCGACAAACGTGAGTCCACACACAAACATACACACGGCAGTTTTTACTTAAATGGCTACACGGACTGATCTCTCTCTCTCTCTCTCACACACAACATGCACACACATTTATACTGACTCTACACACTCACACACACTGATCTCTCTCTCTCACACACAACATGCACACACATTTATACTGACTCTACACACTCACGCACACTGATCTCTCTCTTACACTCTCACTCTCTCTCTCACGCACACACATTTATACTGACTCTACACACTCACACACACACTCTCACACAATCATATACGGTGCTGCTACTCTGTTTATCGTATCCTGATGCCAATATCTATACACATCTACCTCTATCACTCCAGTATCCCTGCACATTGTAAATATGGTATTGGAGCTGACTTACCCAGTATACTCTATAGCTTCTTACTTACTTGTTGTGTGTTTTTGTTCTACCTTGTGTTATTTTTAGTGCTACATTAATATTGATTACTGCAGTGTTGTTGGGTTTAGAGTTTGCAAGAGAGCCATTTCTCTGTACTTGTGCACGTGACATTTACTTGAAAATTATCAACTGCAATGAAAACAAGGAAGTCTGCTAGTCTCAAGTCACTTTACCTCACACATGATCAAAAACATCTTCGTTTTTAAAGAGTGACTCTTAAAAGATTGCTGAGGTACGCTTCATGGATACAACAAGCTCAACGTTCCCATGCTGTGTCTGTACAGCAACATAACATGACGCTTGTTTTGGCAGTGAACCAGACCTTCACTCGTTTGCTGAACATTCATGTGGACAAAAGCAGGGGTGAGTTGATTTTGATTTTCACACCCAAGCTTACTATAGCCCCTTATAAACCCTTACCAAAGCAATACCATTTATCCTACTACAGCCCTAGTACCCATACCTCGAGCCTATTTACCAGTGACAACGCTAGTGTGCTTACAATAGTCCCAGCCCTAGATGCCTTGCCCAATCCTAGTTCCCTTACTACAGTCACAACCCAAGTATCCAGTCCACACAGTCCTGTAGTGGACAATACTTTTATCACATCTCTGTCTGTCTGTTGCTCTCTCTCAGCCCGCTGCACCGAGCCCCCCAGGACGGGGCCATGCCGCGCCAGCCACTCCCACTGGTACTATGACCCGCTCAACAGGAAGTGCAATCGCTTCACATACGGTGGCTGTGACGGCAACGACAACAACTTTGACGTGGAGGAGAGCTGCAAAGAGACCTGCAAGGGCGTGACTGGTACAGAACTCTAGGCCTGTATTCAGTCTCCGAGTAAGAGTGCTAGACTAGGATCAGTTTAGCCTTTTAGATCATAATGATTTAAGATTAGGAGGACCTGATCATAGATCCTGGGCGGCAGGTAGCCTAGGAGTTAGTGTTCGTCTAGTAACCGAAATGTTGCAAGATCGAATCCCCGAGCTGACAAGGTAAAAAATCTGTCATTCTGCCCCTGAACAAGGCAGTTAACCCACTGTTCCTAGGCCATCATTGAAAATAATAATTTGTTCTTATCTGACTTGTCTAGTTAAATAAAGATAAAATAAAAATCAGTACTCCTACTTTGAGACACTCTTTGAACAACTGAGCTACAGTTTAGGGCTGCGTTCAGCAAAATGTTATGGAATGTTCAGATGTTAAAATATTATTTTCAACTGATCCGCTTCATCGACATGTAGAGGAAGGAATCATGTCAGTTCTATTTATGGTAGTTCTACCTGCAACTGTATTGTTCAACGCAGTGAAGTTTATTGCAGGTCTGTCTCCTTTAAGTCTCTGTGTGGTCAAGCAAAAGTTTTCAAAGGCTTTGAGGTCATGCAGCATGAACCATTTATTCTTAATGGCTGGGTGTCTTTTTCTCTATAGAACATGACGTGTTTGCAAGGGGAATGTTTGAACGCTACGAGGAAGAGGAAAGTGAGTCCGGTAAGACCCTGTCTATACCTCCTCCGGGAGTTAGAACCTGTCTGTCTGTACCTCCCTCCTCCGGGAGTTAGAACCTGTCTGTCTGTACACAGTGCTTGACTTGGGTGGGAGGTCACTGGAGCTGAGTACCAGCACCTCAAATGTTCTACTGATTGAGCTCCGGTTCCTCTTTATAGAATATTGGCTCAACGGTATTGTGGAGCTTCTACACCTAACATAAACAGTACTGGAACCTATTTCAGTCATCTCCTCCACTGTGATCTCTTGTGGAAAAACATGCTGAAAGTTTGTCAGTTGTTCTGCTATGTTATGCTTTCCCAGCATTCTCTAGTGTACATAGCCAGATTATATTCCATATACAGTGGGGACATTTGGGCAACTTCACTTTTCCAGAGGAAAGCCCAGAATCTTCCCCTGATCTCTGTTTAGTTGCCGAAACCAGTGGTTCTCAGATGATTCTTCTCGCCTGCATGCACCAATACATCTCATTCAATTATTGGCTTGAAAAGTTGAATCAGGTGTGTTATTGCAGGTATGGAACAAAAATCATGTGAGAAACACTGTTTTAGACGACTAAACAGATTAAACACTGGTCTAAACCTTCATCATTTTGTTTAAATGCTTCTGTTCCTCCAGGCTCCATCGCTATAGCTATAGTGTTATCAGTAGCCATCTTGGTGGTGCTGGCTGCCCTGGGTTACTGCTTCCTGAAGCACAGGAAGGACCGTTCTCAGCACCAGCCCGTGGCCACCAACGTCCCCCATGTGGCTTTCGAAGAACGAGACACCCTGGTCTACAACACCACCACCAAGCCTGTCTGAAACAATTAGCACCTGCCTGGCTTTCAGGACCTTGGTTTATTGTGTTCTTGCGTATACACTGATCTAACCAGAGCGGGACCAGACCAATAATACACACACTGACCTAATCAGAGCAAGACCAGACCAATATATACACACACATCTCCCACACAGGTCTACAAACTCCAGATGCAGTCAGTAAGTGAGGAATTTAAGCAACATTTCATTTGAATAGAGCTTTGGCTCTTGCTTGGGCTCCTCCTTGGACAACCGGTTTTTGCTTTCACAGAATTTTGCATTAAGGAGTTGATGATATATTAGCATGCTCTGTCACAACCATTCTGCGGAGCTTGAGTGAACGAAAAGTATGAGACATGGGCACAAATCCAAATACTATAACTGTGTGGGCTTTTATAAGTGTGTTTTGTATGGAACACATTCTCAGGGGGGGAAGAATTCTGTACTAGGTTTTTCTTACAGATTTTCTTAAGATTATTTTTTTTCTGAAACTTTTATTTATAAAATGTGATTGGTGCTGGGGTTGATGTTTGCATTAGCCGTTTGTTTTGTCATAAATTCATAAGGAATACCAGATTTAAATGTAGGTACCAATAAGTGATCTATGTACATTTTTACTTACTGAAATGATTCTGTTACTAATATTATGTACCAGGGTGTCTGTATACTCAATTGTTATCATACTGTAATCGTTTCTTACTTTAAGTAAAAACCATGACCTAGACCGTAAGGTAGGTGTCTTTTTTTTAATGTTCTATGTTTTTGTGTTTCCTTTTTAACTGTAATAAAATCGTAATTCCATAATTGAACGTTGTGGTGTTTCTATATAATATGTACAGAGCTTTACATGTTTTAGTTTAGTCACTAGATGGCGATATTTCACCAATGCATGCACAATATGCCTTGTGCATCATTTGTCAACTCCAAATCAATAGACACAAACCACTATCCATTAGTATGTAAAATTCTTCGAGTTTGATTAGGAATTACCTGTGGATTAGGAATTGCCTGTGGAATAGGAGTAGCCTACGTAGCTACACGTAGCTTGGTCCAGTCACATGCTGTCTTATATTTACGGTATATAGAGGCATATGGTTGGTCAATATCCTTCAGGATATATCCTCGAAGTAATCTCTCCTTAGAGACATATTTGGTTCTGGGTGCCGATTATTAGAGTGAAAGCAATCCAAAATTGTCCATATAGAATTTAAATTGAATTGCATGTAACGCAAACAGTTTTGAATCCTCCCCAAATTTCATAATCGAATGCATAAAAAGCCAAAATTATATTTTGCCTTCATGATTGCTTTTGACTTAAGCTTGTGTATGCTTTCTCCTCCCAAGTGTATACTTTCCCCAAGCAATTTGAAGATTCCTGACAGGTCCTGACTTGTGTGGACCTACCCTTAGTTTGTTTACCTCCAGAATAGGGTCACCTGTAGATGTTAGACTTCCTGCTTGGGAATGCAATCTGAGCTTGTTGCAATGCATTACACAATCCCGGATTTAAATGGAAAAGTGTGTCTTGTGTATAATGATTTGATAATGTATGTGGGCTTCCTGAAGAGTGGGTTCACCAATTAGAGTAGACATCCAGTTAGGGTCAGATGGCCAGGCTCAGATATATTTTTTCCTCCCTCCCAATGGTTTTTATTAAAGAGCCACTGAACAAGCCGATTGGCAAGTGTTTTTCTTTTGCTTATCAGAAAATGTTGATTTCAGTCTTGGGGGGTGTGTTTCTTGACTGATTCCCTGTTTGGTTAATTTTTGTCCCACTTGAGACACTGTAGCCTATCTAGCCCTTTTCACTTCCTCCAAATCCCCAGAATGAATATAAGAACTCAATAAATCTGTAATTACCTTACAAAACAAAGCCGAGGATGTTTTAGTTGCGTAATTTTATATTAACTAAGGTGTTTGGTGCAGTATTTTTCAAGTAAAAAAATGTGCGACATGTCTTTGGGAAACAAAGTCAGACTGCTGGGCAGGTCTGTGTACCTGTCTATGCTATTGGATAGAGAGCAATCACCACAGCTGTCCACCCCATGTTAGTGGGCAAATGTACATATTCAAATTAAAACCCAACCTTCATTTACCGTGGATGTTCCAAACTCCATTTAGACGAGACTGACTTTATGACCAACATTATGCTATTAACAATTTCTAGTATATTTTCACACTAGAATGACTGTTTCTGTCTCATATTGATGCCACATAGGCCATTTTCGAATGCTCTTGTTGCTTTTTAAATGCACTCTCTGAGGTTAGAGTAAGGGGCAAAGGTAATCTGATCGTACTGTAGATCAATGACATATGTTTTAACCGTAGATGACGACCAGGGGCGCTGTTTTGAATCCACGCAGCCATTTTGGTACTCCATAAAAAAATTACAATTCTGGAAGCTATAGATATGCATTAATTCATGTCAAAATTATTTTTTGCCTAATATTTTCTATTTAAAAAATGTTGTACTGTCCCCACTAAAATAAAGAAATACTTACAATACCAGTCGAAAGTTTTGACACACCTACTCATTCAAGGGTTTTTCTTTAATTTTACTATTTTCTACATTGTAGAATTAATAGTGAAGACATCAAAACTATGAAATAACACATGGAGTCATGTAGTAACTAAAAATATTAAACCAAACTATATTTTAGATTCTTCAAAGTAGCCACCCTTTGCCTTGATGATAGCTTTGCACACTCTTGCCATTCTCTCAACCAGCTTCACCTGGAATGCTTTTCCAACAGTCTTGAAGGAGTTCCCACATATGCTGAACACTTGTTGGCTGCTTTTCCTTCACTCTGCGGTCTAAATCACCCCCAAACCATCTCACTTGGGTTGAGATGATTGTGGTGATTGTGGAGTCCAGGTCATCTGATGCAGTACTCCGTCACTCTCCTTGGTCAAATAGCCCTTACGTAGCCTGGAGGTGCATAGGGTCATTGTCCTGTTGAAAAACAAACAATAGTCCCACTAAACGCAAACCAGGTGGGATGGCGTATCGCTGCAGAATGCTGTGGTAGCCATGCTGGTTAAGTGTGCCTTGAATTCTAAATAAATCACAGACAGTGTCACCAGCAAAGCACCCCCACACCATCACACCTCTCCTCCATGCTTGAGGGTGGGAACCACACATGCGGAGATCATCCGTTCACCTACTCTGCGTCTCACAAAGACATGGCGGTTGGAACTACAAATCTCAAATTTGGACTCATCAGACCAAAGGACAGATTTCCAGCAGCCTAATATCCATTGCTCGTGTTTTTGGCCCAAGCAAGTATCTTCTTATTATTGGTGTCTTTTAGTAGTGGTTTCTTTGCAGCAATTCAACCATGAAGGCCTGATTCACACAGTCTCCTCTGAACAGTTGATGTTGAGATGTGTCTGTTACTTGAATTCTGTGAAGCACTTATTTGGGCTGCAATTTCTGAGGCTGGTAACTCAAATAAACGTATCCTCTGCAGCAGAGGTAAGTCTGGGTCTTCCTTTCCTGTGGGGGTCCTCATGAGAGCCAGTTTCATCATAGCGCTTGATGGTGTTTACAACTGCACTTGAAGAAACGTTCAAAGTTCTTGAAATTTGACTGACCTTCATGTCTTAAAGTAATGATGGACTGTCATTTTTCTTTGCTTATTTAAGCTGTTCTTGCCACAATATGGACTTGGTCATTTGCTAAATAGGGCTATCTCCTGTATATCACCCCTACCTAGTCACAACACAACTGATTGGAATAAACGCATTAAGGAAAGAAATTCCAAAAATTAACTTTTAACAATGCACACCTGTTAATTGAAATGCATTCCAGGTGACTAACTCATGAAGCTGGTTGAGAGAATGGCGAGAGTGTGCCAAGCTGTCATCTGGGGCAAAGGGTGGCTACTTTGAAAAATCTAAAATATGAAATATATTTGGATTTGTTGAACACTTTTTTGGTTACTTCGTGATTACATATGTGTTATTTCATCATTTTGATGTCTTCACTGTCATTCTACAATGTAGAAAATATGCAAAAAAAATTAAGAAAAACCCTTGAATGAGTGGATGTGTTAAAACTTTTCATCTGGTACTGTACATGTGATTTTGTCCTTGAAACATTTTATTGAAATACTACCCCTTCTGGGGAGTGCCAATTTGGCGCACGGTGTCTATTAAGCCTCTCATTGGCCAGTACATAGCATATGCAATCCAGGGTTTATATACATTATTGCTATAGATCTGTCGTAAGGGGCAGCTTTTACCTTGCTTCAAGTGACATGACGGTTCTGTAGGCCTTCTTGCCTGAGAATAATAGCCGCAGTATGCATGATATGCTAAACAGTATATGCTTTATTCAGGAAGGGGAGTATGTAGTGTCTACATCAATTTCCCATCCACAAGGGTCACATGCAGATAATCTATTGACTCCCCCATTTCCGATATGAAATTATTGTGTGGGTATAAACAATTTAGCTAGGTTACGTTTCTGACATATTGCCTAATCTTTCCAGTCCTTTCATATCTGTGATGTGAAGTAAAAACAGTCTTTGGGATAGGACAGCACTTCATAGAATGCTCTTTTTTAGTGTCCCCTTTTCCACCAAACACACTCTTATGATGTGTTCAAAATATTGTGTTGTCGTGTGATGTTCTGTCAGGGGTCAACGCAAGGCCATGTTAACAGATTTGATGTATCACAATTCTCCCACAGCAGCTGCCAATCAACCAACCTTCCAACAGAAACGGTTTGAGGTGATTGAGAGATATCATAGACAGTTCAGATAATATCTTTCCCCTTCCTGGAAACGACAGACTAGGTCCCCAGTTGAAAAACCACTAGATGGGACAACTTAACAAGCGGTGGGTGTGGATTAATGGAAACTGGCTCAACACCATTCTCACACCTGTTCAATACATTGTAATCCCTCAGGGAGAGGGAATGACTGCAAGATCCATCACTCTCACACACTCAGCCGGCAGGAAGTCAGACATGCTTTAATGTAGGCTATTTCTCGCAGCTATTTGTCTGACATTGCGATGCTGTTATCATAGATTATCTATGGCTTTTATACTGGTGGAGTGGGGATAGATGCCCAATATGGACAGTAGTAGTTCTTGCAGGTGTAACAATTCCAATACAGTGTTCAATTTTATTCTCACACATTTGATAGTGATAGATATGCTATAAAATGTAATGTGGCATGACACCATATTGCTTTTAGAGATTATGTGAGATAAACAAGATAGATTACTAGAGAAACAATCAACAAAAATGGGGTCAAACTGTGCATTTATATAGATATTTGTTGGGTGCATTCACCATCTCGTTGACTGAGGGGAACATGACACGTGTTGTCACACCTATGTAGCCTACACCTTCAATAAACATGACAATCATCGCATATTTAGGGACTGAGACAATACGAACACTAGCCTACAGTATTGCTCGTCACGCCAGCCCACTTTTTAAAAAATGCCTCGTGCATCTCAAGCAAAGGATGACTTCCTGCTGACGCATGTTTTAAATTTCATTATGCCGTGAATAATCGTGGTGCATTCTAATCCAACGCTAGCTGTTAAACATTTTTTTTTAAACAACACTTTCGATAACTGTGTTTTCTTTATTTGCATCGTCTTTTTCATGCTGACAAAAAGACGATGCAAATATATATATATATATATATATATATATTAAAATAAGTTCAACGAGGGACGCAGGGGAAAGGGGGCGGCGTTCACCAGTCAGTGGAATTCATGAAAACCACTGTACGGACAGAATCAAACACTACAGTTGGCCTACATCGGCTCGTCCAGGCGCAGTCAAACTCCTCGGAATTATAAGAACGTTTTCAACTTTTAGGGTCTTTGAATAATTGTCAAATAATACTGCGAATGTAACCGCAACATTGTCGTGCCACAAAGGAGTTCTCAGTAAAGTTTTAGAAACTTTCAGCACTGCGGTAAGTTGCAAAAGTTCATTTTAAACCCTATCAATTGATGAGATGTGAAAGGTTACAGCTGATACAATATGATGATGTGTCGGAAATGTGCATTTCGTCGAATTCCTTCGTCGGTTGTAAAAAAAAAAAAATCTGATTCTTTAAAGTTATTTATCTGTCTGTCTGACAACATGGAGGGCAAACAGCCTAATGTCGTGTTAGATGTTGTATATAAGCAAACTGGCAGCCTAACGCAAATAATATGTAATTTTGTGGTCATCATCAGCTGACAACACTGACAGACCATTGTTGAACAAAGGCTTTATGGTAACATTGTGACCCATTTTTAAAAGTAACACGTTCAGATGCCTGAGATAAAAGCAGCTCATAGTTTTCAAACATTCTGATGAAGTTGTTCTATGGTTGTGAGGAGTATATCAATGATCCAATGTTGGGACAGCTTACAAAAAGTCTAATCACTGACAACTTGTCATACTGTCAATGCAAAAGAGAGGGACTACAAGTGGATGGCAGGTAGTCTTAAGGGTTAGAGCGTTGGTTGCTAGTTCAAATCCCTGAGCAAACCATGGTAAAACAAATCTGTCGACCTGTCCATGAGCAGGGCACTAAACCCTACCCACCATCAATAATGTCTGACCCCATGCCGTGACCCCAGTCTCAGGAGGGGGGTATGAAGAAGAAAAAAACAAATCACATTTCCATTTCACCTCACTTGTACAGGTTACACACTTGTACATATGTGGAACGGGACACATATACATGTATTTATCATAGGATGCAACGTGTCCATGAGCAGGGTCTAAAACCTGGATCCACAGGAGTAACCAGCGTCTTAACTGTTCGCCTAGACCAGGGGTGTCGAACAAATTTTGCCCCGGGGGCTGCATTCAGTGTTCAGCGGAGGACCGCTTGGAAAATTTGCTGTTTCCTCGCTGGCAAAATTTGCAAACAATAGTCCTCTTTTCAATACTCCCTGACCGTCGAGCTTTAGTTTCAGTGATTATTAGGGAACTGGACACGGTCAAGAATCATTTCTACCCAGTTTTGATTTGGTTGTAGTCATTTGAAAGAATATGAAACGTTTTTACTAAACCCACCCTTCGGCTTCGCAGGCACTATGTTTAATGTGTTTGACCCCATCCTTGAGGGAATCCTCTCGTGGACCGATGGTGACACCGATCTTGAGGTTGCAGACAGGGCTACATGATGAACTGTGAGCCCGACTCATGTACGCATCTAAGTGCTATCAATCCTGTTTAATGGCCAAATCTCTCAATAGGAAGAGTTAATTTCTTTGCAAAAAAAATCTAATTTTCAGCTATTTTCTACCATACGTCCATATAGTATTTCACTAGCCTATATTTTCAGCCTCCGATTACTCCAAGGTAAGTTATTTAATACATCATTGCCTGCACCTTGAGTATGTGCGTCATTGTAGAGTCAACCTGGCAATTTGTCCATTTATATCAGCTGATTGTATTACAACAGCCTGTGGGATAATTGCTCTGTTGGCCTAGAGATGGGTTTGCTCCACACTTTTCTAAACACCGCTAAGCCTGCTACTGCACCTTAGCATGGCCACCTGAAAAAAATTATCATCACGTGCTGCCCACTTGTGAAACCACACTGGCCACAAGGCCAGTGGAATCAGTAATGTGTTGTTGATAGTTCAATGTCTGGTATCTCTTTCTGAATGAGTTTCGATGGGCCAAAGGCCTTGCATTCCTTAGGTTAATGCCCTTTCAGACAGCACAGCCTGCAGACATATTCGAGACATTTGTTGTGAATTTCTGTTCCTTTCACACTACTAAGGATTCTACAGTTAATAACCACGTATCATCGTCCTGTCACCTCCAGTGTTAATCCTCAGTCACCTTCTGCATTACCATCCATGTTTATATCTTTCTTGCATAGCTATGTAGTGCCTGGGAATAGAGCTGGGCGGTATCCAGATTCTCATACAGTTTTTGTACCATAATGAAATGTATGGTAATACCAGAAGTGTGCACAAGGGGCACTATTCAATCTTTACACACAAAACAATTTATGCAACAGGGATCTTGATCCAGGAGAGGGTTACAGCAGAGACATACAATCAACAAATGAATCTTGATGTCTAGCCACTTAGCTAGCAAGTAAGCAAATGTATAGCTGGAACCCTGAGCTGGATGACATTTTATTTGATACATCTTAGATTTCTTCTAGTTAGTCACAATCAGTGGCGTAGCATGCACCCTCCCGTGAGGTGGGGATGCCCCCCTCCCCGGTACGGAAAATCATACAGTCGGTATTTTGAAACACACCTGTATATACGGTATAAAGAATATATCGCCTGGGCCGACCTGTGAATATCTTTGTGGACCAATGAAACAGGTTGTTATCTCATCACAAACCTCGTTATCAGTGTCTTGGTCAACAGAAACAACCTTGTGGTTGTTATTTGGGCTTTGTACACTGTCACCACTGAGCAAATAGATATTTGCTGTTGTGCATTGAGAACATGTAAAATGGTAGGGGATAATTTGTATTTTTTTAATTTTTATATCAATGAGTCATTGTAAGATATGTTGAATCAATGGCCTAAGTTATAAGCCATTTTTCACATGGAAATAATACAGCCCTTGCCAACACAAATGTGGTTGCCAGCAGGCTAGTCACTCTTTCCACTGCCACACTGGGCAACATGCATATGACAGCACGCTATCTTTCTTTATTCAGATGGAGAGACTTCCATCAACATTTAAATATGTGGAACGATACATGGAAATGCTGAAGGAATCAGTTACAGATAAAGGTACACCGCATTGCAGAATGTTAGCTCTTTATCTGCGGTGTTAATCCTTCCTCCCGTAAGCTGTTTTTCTAGCAGACATTCTCATTGGATATGGATGCAAAACTACACGTGTCCTTTAAACAATACATGTATGTTTTGTTCGATAATGTGCATATTTACATCCAAAAATCTGTTTACATTGGTGTGTGACATGCAGTAATGTTTTGATTGCAAAACATCTGGTGATTTTGCAAAAATACTCATAATAAACACTGATAAAAGATACTAGTGTTATTCACCGAATTAAAGAGACTTCTCCTTAATGCAAACGCTGTGTCAGATTTAAAAAAAACTAAAATAATCTGAGAACGGCGCTCGGAGCCCAATCCAGCCAGAGAAATATCTGCCATTTTGGAGTCAACAGAAGTTAGAAACAGCACCATAAATATTCACTTACCTTTCATGATCTTCATCAAAGGCACTCCCAGGAATCCCAGTTCAACACTAAATGACTGATTTGTTACATTATTTATGTCCAAATAGCCACTTGTTAGCATGTTCAGCCCAGTAATCCATCTTCATGAGGCGCAGGCACTTCGTCCAGACAACTTGAAATGTTACGTTACAGTCCTTTAGAAACATGTGAAACGATGTATGGAATCAAACGTTAGGATGTTTTTAACATAAAACATCAATAATGTTCCAACCGGAGAATTCCTTTGTCTGAAGAAAAGCACTGGAATGAGAGGTAACTCTGCCGGGAGTGTGCATCATGAGACCAAGGCTCTCTGCCAGACCACTGACTCAAAGAGGTCTCATGAGCCTCTCCTTTAAAGTAGAATCCTCATTCAAGTTTCTAAAGACGATTGACATCTAGTGGAAGCCGTAGGAAGTGCAACTTTATCCATATTTCAATGTGTATTCGGTAGGCCAAGCTTTGAAAAACTACAAACTTCAAATGTCCCACTTCCTGGTTGGATTTGTCTCAGGTTTTTGCCTGCAATATGAGTTCTGTTACACTCAGACATCATTCAAACAGTTTTAGAAACCAGAGTGTTTTCTATCCAATACTAATAATACTATGCATGTATTAGGATCTGGGACAGAGTAGGAGGCAGTTCACTCTGCGCACGCTATTCATCCAAAAGTGAAAATGCTGCCCCCTATCCCAAAAGAGATAAAATACAGCGTAAATGTTCAAAGTTAAACCTCAATGCAGTTTTCCTTTTTATCTGCAATTGATTGAATTCAGTCTCGTAATGTTATAATACAGCGCATTCGGTCAGAGCCCTTGACTTTTTCTACATTTTGTTATGTTACAGCCTTATTCTAAAAGTAGTTACATGAAAAAAAATCTCATTTAATATACACAAAATACCCCATAATCACAAAGCGAAAAAAAGGTTTCTAGAAATGTTTGCAAATGTATATAAAAAAAAAATCAAACGTAAGTACTCAGAGCTTCGCCATGAGATTTGAAATTGAGCTCCGGTGCATCCTGTTTCCATCGATCATCCTTGAGATGTTTCTACAACTTGATTGGAGCCCACCTGTGGTAAATTCAATTGATTGGACATGATTTGGAAAGGCACACACATGTCTAGAAAAGGTCCCACAGTTGACAGTGCATGTCAGAGCAAAAACCAAGCCATGAGGTCGAAGGAATTGTCCGTAGAGTGCCGAGACAGAATTGTGTCGAGGCACAGATCTGGGGAAGGAAAGCAAACATTTCTCCAGTATTGAAGGTCCCCCAAGAACACCGTGACCTCCATGATACTTAAATGGAAGAAGTTTGGAACCACCAAGACTCTCCCTAGAGCTGGCTGCCTGGCCAAACTGAGCAATCAGGGTGGAGAAGGGCCTTGGTCAGGGAGGTGACCAAGAACCCGATGGAGCTCTTTCAGAGTGATCAGAGTTCCTCTGTGGAGATGGGAGAACCTTTCAGAAGGACAACCATCTCTACAGCACTCCACCAATCAGGCCTTTATGATAGAGTGACAAGACGGAAGCCACTCCTCAGTAAAAGGCACATGACAGCCTGCTTGGAGTTTGCCAAAAGGCACCTAAAGACTCTCAGACCATGAGAAACAAGATAATCTTGTCTGATGAAACCAAGATGTGACACTTGGCAGTTCAATCTGGAGGAAACCTGGCACCATCCCTACGCTGAAGCATAGTGGTGGCAGCATGATTCTGTGGGGATGTTTTTCAGTGGCAGGGACTGGGAGACAAGTCAGGATCAAGGGAAAGATGAACAGAGCAAAGTACAGAGAGATCCTTGATTAAAAACATGTTCCAGAGCACTCAGGACCTCAGACTGGGGTGAAGGTTCCCCTTCCAACAGGACAATGAACATAAGCACACATCCAAGACAACACAGGAGTGGCTTTGGAAAAAGTCTCCATGTCCTTGAGTGGCCCATGCAGAGCCCGGACTTTAACCCGATCGAACATCTCTGGAGAAAACAGAAAATAGCTGTGCAGCGACGCTCCTCCAACCTGACAGAGTTTGAGACGATCTGCAGAGAAGAATGGGAGAAATTCTCCAAATACAGGTGTGCCAAGCTTGTAGCATCATACCCAAGAGGACTCGATGCTGTAATCGCTGCCAAAGGTGTTTCAACAAAGTACTGAGTAAAGGGTCTGAATACTTATGTAAATGTGATATCTGTTTTTTTTATACATTTGCAACAATGTCTAAACGTGTTCTTGCTCTGTCATTATGGGGTATTGTGTGTAGATTGAGGGGAAAACAATTTTATCAATTTTATAGTAAGGCTGTAACGTAACAAAATGTGCAATAAAGTCAAGGGATCGGAATCCTTTCTGAATGCGCTGTGTGTGTTATATAACACACACACACAGCGCATTCGGAAAGGATTCTGACCCCTTGACTTATTCCACATTTTTTACATAAAAATATATAAATAAAAAAAAGGTTGTCCCCTCCATCCTCCATCATCAATCACGCCCTCATGCTGGGACTAGCATTGTGAAGCCATTTCTGAGTGGTGGAACATGTGGAAAGTATGCAACAATAGGTCCCATGTGTAAGGGCTAAGCAGTGTCAAGGCAGGGGCAGTGGTAGGCACACCCAGTTCCTCTCTGGGATGACTGAGTCTGGCCTGTGGCTCGCAGCGCTGGGGTGCCAATCCACTCTCGCCATTTTTCTGATCCCAGACAGATAAAGGCCACCCTGTGGGAAAAGAAACCGTTAGCACAAAAAATGAAATATGAGCCATGTAGGCCTACAAAGGCACCAATCCTCAAGAACTCCATGATCCTCAAGACATTTGTCCTATATTGTCTGTTGCTGAGATCTGGTTGATCAGTGGCAGCTTTGTGAATCAGGTGCAACTGGCCCTGGAGAAAGAAAGCATGTTTGACATTTTGCTGCGATTGTCTCCCGGTGAATTTCTGCCCCCATCGACATGTGGCAAAGGTCTGTGAGGGAAATATGAAAACAATGCGGTACAGTGTGTCAACAGTCTGTCGTTCATTGGACAACTGAGGCATGTGGTATAGTTTTTATGTTCTTTGTTTGGAACATAATGCTCAGTCAACATGCCATCGCTATGCATGCCTCTTTGACCTTCGGTCTGTACATAGTTGTTTGACTAGTGCTACCCTGAACAGATGGCTGACTAGTGCTACCCTGAACAGATGGCTGACTAGTGCTACCCTGAACAGATGGCTGACTAGTGCTACCCTGAACAGATGGCTGACTAGGGAATGCAGTACAATGTCCTTAATGGTCTAGCAGCTACGGCTGTATTTTGCTCTCTGACCTACCCTGGCGTGCTTACAATGATCTCAACTGTTGCCGTGACGACATGTAAATGATCAAGCTTACTGCTTAGGATCTTTTATAGCCAAGTGTGTGTTGCTAACCCTACAACCACGGACGGCACATACACAAATGAAGGAAACCCTGCTCTAACAAGGACAGTCAATGGTGGTGGTGCAGGAAGCCTACTGCATTTGTGGAAGGAGGGCTTTGAAATGCTCTGCTGGGCCCAGTCCACATGCCATGAATTCTCCATTTTACTACTGTCTGCCTGCGGTCCAACTCAGATATCACACAATGGACTGGGGATGGAATGCTGTATGAATACACTCGCAAGGAAGAGTCAACTTTATGTAGACAGTAACTCCTGATGCTCTAATCAAATTAGTATTTTCTATCTGTTGTCAATAACAGTACACACTTCCCCTAGTGTGTGTGTGTACAGTACTAGTCAAAAGTTTGGACACTTACTCAAGGGTTTTTCTTTATTTTTTATTATTTTCTACATTGTAGAATAGTGAAAACACTATGAAATAAAACACAGATTCATGTAGTAACCAAAAAAGTGTTAAATCAAACTATTCTTCAAAGTAGGCACCCTTTGCCTTGACAGCTTTCTCTCAACCAGTTTCACCTGGAATGCTTTTCCAACAGTCTTGAAGGAGTTCCCACATCTCAAATTTGGACTCATCAGACCAAAGGACAGATTTCCACCAGTCTAATGTCCATAGCTCGTGTTTCTTGGCCCGAACAAGTCTCTTCTTATTATTGGTGTCATTTAGTAGTGGTTTCTTTGCAACAATTCAACCATGAAGGTCTGATTCACGCTCTGAACAGTTGATGTTGAGATGTCTGTTACTTGAAGCATTTATTTGGGCTGCTATCTGAGGTGCAGTTAACTCTAATGAACTTATTCTCTGGAGCAGAGAACTCTCCCGAGTGGCACAGCGGTCTAATGCACTGCATCTCAGTACTAGAGGCTTCACTACAGACCCTGGGTTCGATTCTAGGCTGTATCACAAATGTCTGTGATTGGGAGTCCCCTAGGGCGGTGCACAATTGGTCCAACGTTGTTAGGGTTTGGCCGGGGTAGTTCGTCATTGGAAATAAGTATTTGTTCATTAACTGACTTGCCTAGTTAAGTAAAGAAAACACTTCCTGTTGCGTTCCTCATGAGAGCCAATTTCATCATAGCGCTTGATGGTTTTTGCAGTATCTAAAATATATATTTTGATTTGTTTAACACTTACTTTGGTTACTACATAACATGGAATTATTTCATAGTTTTGATGTCTTCACTATTATTCTATAATGTAGAAAATAGTAAAAATAAAGAAAAACCCCTGGATGAGTAGCTGTGTTCAAACTTGACTGGTACTGTGTGATTAAAAAAAATATATATTTATCTCACACACACAGGTCTTGCCTTAACCAATCACAGGATTTGTAAATGATATCCTAGCACAAGCTTCACCATTCTGGAAGTCTGAACGGGTCATTGAGTAAGAAGACAAAAGGTATAGCGGAATAGGTTTGGCTGATGGCAGTGGCACAACAATGCTGCCTTGGATGGTTTTCAAATGACCCACTCTCTCTGGAGAGCTTGGTTCAGGAAGCTGTAGTAAGGGACCCCACCCCCCCACCCTTCAATCCGTACAGGATGAGGCCTTTCCTGTTTGGAAAGGAGAGCAAGCAGCTCCCCGTCAGGTTGTCTTCCTTCAGAAAATAGGAGTACCCTTTTTTTAAGGGCCAGTTTCCCCAGAACAGCTTCAGTGTAGTCCTGGACTTGTTGAATGGAGACTCCCAAAGTGCTTTTTAGTCTAGGTCCAGCAATGTCCAGGAAACAGGCCCTAAGTGGACCCCACAAGGTAATTCCTGGAGCCATCAGTGCACTTTCCAAAGTGAATCTTTGGTAATTAGATGTATCTTCTAAATGACTGGAGTTGTGTATCAGCTTTGCACTGAGCTAAATATGTTATTGGTAATTGAATGAATGGTGGTGCATGTGTATGGTGACTTTATTTTATTTTAAGAAAGTGGGATGCAAAGCAAGTAGACTACATCGTAAGCATAGGGTAAGTTTGTTCAGTTTTTGGGAAAATATTTAAGTGTCGGGTGAAGTGCTGTTTGAATGACGTGGCACTGCTTTTAAAAATGATCACAGCACTTGTGAAAAGACACCCACATCTTGTCAACTGTGAAGGCTTCTTAGTACTTGTCTTGTCTTGTCAAAGGACAATAACAAGCAACAAGACCTGCCTCCAAAGAGTCAGTTGTGCTCATTTGAGGTGTGGAATTTTTGCTGCTTCCATCATGTCATCTTCTGTTTTCATTGCTCATCAATGACGTCAGTGACTCTCAAATTGTCCAAATGTTGAAACAAACAACAAACTGTTCTTATCAAGAATCATTCTAAGCAGAAGAAAATAGAGGTTTCACAATCTCGAAATGATTTTCCGCTAGGGATGAGCTCAGCCAATGTGTATCTCCTGCCAGCAGAACTCATGATTATGAAATGGTTCCATTCTATGATCTGCCTCATATCATGATTATACGTGTAAGGCGTTTGTTGGCCAGTTCCATTTCTCGTGTTCAGACTTGAAGCAGTCTTCGATGTAGCAACAGCTGAACCAAAAACACACCAAAAAATAGAATGGCCTCCATCTTGAGACAAAACACAAAAATTTAGATTAGTCTTTAGCCAACAGGTGGTTGGATATATAAATAAAAAAAATCAATGACGGGGCCTCCCGAGTGGCGCAGTGGTCTAAAGCACTGTATCAGTGCTAGCTGTGCCACTAGAGATCCTGGTTCAAGTCGCAGCCGGCCGCGACCAGGAGACCCATGGGGTGGCGCACAATCGGCCCAGCGTCGTCCGGGTTAGGGGAGGGTTTGGCCGGCAGGGGATGTCATGTCTCTCTTGTCTCTGCTTTGGCTGCCTCTCTGCCTCTCTTGTCTCATCACGCACTAGCGACTCCTGTGGCAGGCCGGGCTCAGTGCACGGTCGCCAGGTGTATGGTGTTTCCTCAGACACATTGGTGCGGCTGGCTTAAGGTTTCAGCGGGCGTTGTTTCAAGAAGCAGTGGTTCGGTTGTGTTCCGGAGGACTCATTGCTCTCGACCTTCGCCTCTCCCAAGTCCATACGGGAGTTGCAGCAATGAGACAAGACCGTAACTACCAATTTGATACCAATAATAAAATCAATGACATCCTATTTATAATACAGAATTGATTTGTATACTCCATTTTCATGTCTAAGTTTCCATCCAACAAATTGTAAATATTCTAAAATGGCATTTTCCCAGCAGAGATGTTTCCATTAAAGTGAATTGTTGTGGGATGTAGTTCACATAAACATTAGTTTTGCGGTTTAAAAATACAAGTTAAATGTCTTATAATCAAATTTTTACTTCTGATCATCCCCCCAAAACATAGCGAATGTGCCCACTCTGGTTTTGGTACTTGCGCTCTAGCCAACAGCTTGCGGATAATGTGGGGGTAGGCTACAGTACCTACATGATGAAATGATTATGGACAAAATAGCAAGGTCATTTTTATTTGTCAAAAGGCAGGCAATCAACGATCATCATGTCACCAGAATAAGACCCTCGATTATTTTTTTTGACAATGAGCATCAAGCTCATCACTGTGCACTTTCACCACCCTGTGAAGTTCATAACTTATTTCATCTGTAGCCTAATAAACTGCATGTTTTCCTGAGTCGTGTCATCTGGTGACTCTCAAGTGTACTTTGATATGGTTATTATATCAACATTTGCACATGAAGGTGTTTCCACTGCCATCATTTTAGAAACAAAATTATATCCCACCTTGCCTAGCGTATTTCGTTTTGCCTACATTTGGAAAGTTTACAAACAAATTTGAGGTTTCCATCAGGCCTGTTGTGACTTTGCTTAATTTTTTTTATCAGACATATACTTTACTTGACTAAAAACGTTGGATGGAAACCTGGTTAGTGTGAAAATGTAAACACATGTTTGAAATAATAACGAAAGAGCATTCCATTAAAAAATATGTATATTCTCCCTGGGCAAACTGGCAAATCTATTCCAGCTTAATGCGTGATAGGCTATATATGGAATATGGACCATCAACTAACATCTTTCCCAGTAGGGGAAATGTGTCACTCCCAGAGTCCTCTAGGGCCTCATTGGAGTGGAGTTTTAGGGATGAATCCTCACATTTCCTCTCACAGGAAGCCTCTGAAACTGAGGGGGTGGATTCACCACATGGGCATATTTTTAGTACATTTTTAACACTTAGGGGGTTTACCTCCTACCCAGAAAAATGGTCCCACTCATTATTTTATTTAACCTTTATTTAACTAGGCAAGTCTTAAGAACACATTCTTATTTTACAATGACTGCTTAACCCAGACGACGCCGGGGTAATTGTGCGCCGCCCTACGGGACTTCCAATCACAGCCGGTTGTGATGCAGCCTGGAATCGAACCAGGGTCTGTAGTGACACCTCTAGCACTTAGATGCAGTGCCTTAGACCGCTGTGCCACTCGGAAGCCCTAAGATAAGCTTCTGGAATTTGATGAGCGTGTATGGCAGTTTGAGTGAAAAAAGTGAGTCTTCCCATTTTGTCTGCTGGCCCTTATATGAAGAGTTGACTGGAAGCCCTACAGTAAGGGTTTTTATAGTCCACAGCGTTTCATACACATTTTGTGAACTAGAAATGCCACTGAGCGTGTTAGACAATGCGTTTTGAAAGTGTGTCTCAAGAAATATGCAACGCAATGGGGTGGCACAACTCATAATAATGTTGCTTTCTGACATCACAGTTCTCTAAAACAGTTCTCCCAAACTCTGTCCTGGGGCCCTCCCTGGGTGTACATTTTTGGCCCTTGCTCTACACAGCTGATTCAAATAACCATCTCTTCATCAAGCTTTGATTATTTGAGTCCGTTGTTTAGTGCTAGGGCAAAAACCAAAACGTCCAACCCTGGTCTACAACATACGTAAAAGCATAGAGTACACCACATTTACCTCACCCAAAGCTTCAGCTGTTTCAAAGCAGTTCAGGGTTGAAGTTATTTCTTCTTTGTCTTAGGTTTTTGAGTATTGAGGGACATGGACATGCTAACTGTTTTAGCTGCAGCTCTTACGTATGTCATTACAGCCAATGATTGTTTTCCTCGCTCTTTCTTATGGGGCTTTCACAACAAATATTTGTCTTTTTTAAAAGTGTTCCGCTTAGTTTGGACTTAACAACGCACTGTGGTTCGCTCAAAAAGTATGGTCTTGGTCTGATTCCATTCGCGCCATGGAGCGGTTCAAAGCAGGTGAAGTATTATTGATTGTTTGACTGCAAGCGTTTTGAAATGCACACCGTAGCCCTCCTTAACTTAATATCTCTGAAACATTTTATCAGTAGCAGTGCATTTTGAGGCATCTGATGCAGATTAGGGGAGAGGGTGCTATAACCTGCCAGGGATATAGGCTACAGAATCTCGCCTGTTCACTAGCGGTTACAACAGCTATGGTTTTTCTCCCACACGTTGTTGGAAGACCAAAGCAAAACTAATGATGTTTGGGACACAAGATATTCTTCTTGATGATAATAGAATGGATTTAGCGTGAGATATTTTCCTCCAATAAAACAAATGACTTGAACACGTGGTTGTCAAGGCATTTTAGTTTGTTTGGCAATAAGAAAGCAACTGGACCAACCAAAATATATACAATGTAGCACATAATGAAAGTTATTTGCTCAGAACTATGTGTGAAAACGCCCTGAGAAGAGACTTCCTTGCAACCATGAGGGTCATTTCCAGAGTGATCCTCATTGTTAGTACCCATTCTGAAGACTTATTGAATGGGTCGTAGACCCTACAACCAGTTATGTTGTCAGGATTCAGGAAGTGAGCCAGTCAGCATCTTTTGTTGAAGCTCTGCCATTGCTACCTCCTTCTCTTCCCATCTCTGTCCCCTCTGGCTTGTTTTGTTTGGACTAAACCGTCAACATTTTGGCTTTGCCTCAGTTGGTAGTTGAGACATTCCTGTAAGAATATTTGGGGTGTATGAGAATTGTGAACATTTAATTTAACCTTTTCTTTAACTAGGCAAGTCGGTTAAGAACAAATTGTTATTTGCAATGAAGGCCTACCCCGGCCAAACCCGGACGATGCTGGGCCAATTGTGCGCCTCCCTATGGGACTCCCAATCGCAGCCTGATGTGTCTGAGGGGTCAGCTCTGTCAGTCCCCCCAAATGTCACCAGTTGATCCTGCCTAAGTTGAACCATGATGTTTCCTCTTCAGGCTAGCGTAAAGACCAATGCTGATATGCTTAAGCAATAAGGCCTGAGGGGGTGTGGTTTATGGCCAACACCTATTTGGAGGAAACCTGGCACCATCCCTACGGGGAAGCATAGTGATGGCAGCATCATGCTGTGGGGATGTTTTTCAGTGACTGGGAGACCAGTCAGGATTGAGGGAACAATGAACGGAGCAAAGTACAAATAACTCCTTGATGAAAACCTGCTCAAGGACCTCAGACTGGGGCTAATGTTTACCTTCCAACAGGACAACGACCCTAAGCACACAGCCAAGACAACGCAGGAGTGGCTTTGGGACAAGTCTCTGAATGTCCTTGAGTGGCCCAGCCAGAGTCCAGACTTGAACCCGATCGAACATCTCTGGAGAGACCTGAAAATAGCTGTACAGCATCGCTCCCAATCCAACCTGACAGAGCCTGAGAGGATCTACATAGAAAATGGGAGAAACACTCCAAATACAGGTGTGACAAGCTTGTAACGTCAAACCCAAGACGACTCGACGCTGTAATTGCTGCCAAAGCTGCTTCAACAAAGTACTGATTTAAAGGGTCTGAATATGTAAAATTTATTTGCAAACATTTCTATACCTGTTTTTGCTTTGTCGTTATGGGGTATTGTGTCTAGATGAGGAAAATAAAAAGTTGAATCCATTTTAGAGTAAGGCTGTAACGTAACAGAATGTTTAAAAAGGCAAGAGGTCTGAATACTTTCCGAATGTAAATTGAACAAAAATATAAACACAACATGTGAAGTGTTGGTCCCATATTTCATGATTTGTTCACAAATCTGTTTACATCCCTGTTAGTGAGCATTTCCCCTTTGTCAAGGTAACCCATCCATC
Source organism: Oncorhynchus tshawytscha (assembly GCF_018296145.1). Classification (NCBI taxonomy): domain Eukaryota; kingdom Metazoa; phylum Chordata; class Actinopteri; order Salmoniformes; family Salmonidae; genus Oncorhynchus; species Oncorhynchus tshawytscha. The sequence continues at coordinate 10,705,283 of NC_056433.1, forward strand.
TGACAGGTGTGGCATATCAAGAAGCTTATGAAACATGATCATTACACAGGTGAACCTTGCGCTGGGGACAAAAGGCCACACTAAAATGTGCAGTATTGTCATACAACAAAATGCCACAGATGTCTCAAGTTTTGAGGGAGTGTGCAATTGGCATGCTGACTGCAGGAATGTCCACCAGAGTTGTTCCCAGAGAATTTAATGTTAATTTCTCTACCATAAGCCATGTCATTTTAGAGAATTTGGCAGTACGTCCAACCGCGCTCAAAACCGCAGACCACTTGTATCTACGCCAGCCCAGGACTTCTACATCCATCTTCTTCACCAGCGGGATAGTCTGGGACCAGCCACCTGGACAGCTGATGAGTATTTCTGTCTGTAATAAAGCCCTTTTGTGGGGGAAAATCTCATTCTGATTGGCTGGGCCTGGCTCCTCAGTGGGTGGGCAAGTGAAATCCAAATCCCCCCCTCCCAAGCGCCCCCACTTCGGTGTTCTCGCCAGAGAAGAAATGAGGGATTGTCAGGGGAATAATGCAGGACTTGACCCAAAGCCTGGCCCATAGTTTTGATTAGGGATGGACTGTTGTAGATATGTCAACACGTTAGTGGACGTGATTGGGTGGAGCTATCACACCCCGGGCCCTTTATTGCACCCCACATATCAGTCCCCGGTGGACATAACGTTGCGTTTGACCGGGAACCCAGGCTACTATCCCAGGATGTTCCTCAACTTTTGAACCTTGTGTTCTACAGGTAACTACCAAAATAAAGGAAACCCCCAGCATAGTGTATTTTTAATTGGGCTTTGGGCCACTACGAGCTGCCACAACAGCTTCAATGCACCTTGGCATAGATTCTACAAGTGACTGTAAATTTATTGGAGGGATGCAACACCATTCTTCCACAATGTTTTTGTTGATCGTGGTGGAAAACACTCCTGCGCTGCTACAGAATCTCCCATCTTTTGGGTTGAGATCTGGTGACTACACACACTTTAAACCCCCTATGCTCTTTCGTATCTCCTCTTTCAAAGTCACTGATCTCTTCTTTTAGCCATGGTAGACAAAACAATGGCCAGAATAATGACATTCCCAGCATTTGTATGCATGATGGGATGTTAATACTTTCATTAACCCAGGAACTACACCTGTGTGGAAGCACCCGCTTTCAATTTTCTTTGTATCCCTCATGGGTTTTCTTTATTTTGGCAGTTACCTGTGTGCTTGAGCTTCAAAACTCACTCACAGTGAAATTGAATTTACAGAGTATTGAATTTACAGATTGATGGTTGAAAACCCTGATGCGTGTGGGGAAAATGGCATGTCTAGGTGTATTCCTTCAGCTGTTTGTTCTGAGTGGAACACACTGTGCTGTTACAGAGCTGCTTCATCATGTTGTTTTCTCAGCCACACTCCACCAAACCATGTGTTAAAGGGATAGTCCAAAAAATGTTTTTAAAACAATTGGGATGAATTGATACCTTAGGTTTGTCGACGGCAGGTAGCCTAGCTGTTAGAGCGTTGGGCCAGGAACCGAAAGGTCAGCTCATGAATTCAAATGAGCAACAAGGTGAAACATCTGTCGATTGCTCCAAGGTCACTGTCAATAATGGCTGATCCCTGGCCGTGATCCCAGGGGGAATTGGGATATGCAAAAAAAAAAAAAACACATTTCCATTTCACACCTGTAAAGGTTACCCACTTGTACATGCAGTGAAACAGGACAAATATAAGCACCCCTTATTTGAAATGGTTGATTTAATAGGCTTCAATACCAAGCTCCAAATAAATACTTCTGTTTAGCAAAGTTGTGAGACATCTCTTTTTCTGTCTGGATGTTGCTTTTGGTCAGTGAGACCCCTCAGGAAATCAACAGGTGCATAAACCATTGTGGTATTGCTATAGGGGAGATGGGTTTTTGGTTTATTTTCCCAGTCAAAATATACACGAGTAACATTGGCCTCCACGGTGGCATGGTGTGACGGCACAGGAGGTTGGTGTCAGCTTAATTGGGGAGAACGAGCTTGTGGTAATGACTGCAGCGGAATTCCCTCCATTATTATGAGCTGTTCTCCCCTCTGCAGCCTCCTGTGTGTGAAACAGACTTGACCCAGTTCAAGAACGTTAAAGGGCATTTGTTCTACTGGGATACAGAATCTAGTCACCTGACTATACTAGTCATAAGTGTGTCTAAAGTTAGCGGAAGATGTTCAGGTTTGGCCTCGTGATTTCTGATTTACTTCTAGCAAAACACTGTTGCTATAAATGGGAAGAAAATAATGAGTTATTATCACAGGTCTTTGAAAGATGCAGACAGCATGAAATCCGACAACAATCTGACTAGACATATTCCATCATTCATCCATTGTAATGTTTTTTTGAGACATTTCACTGTTGCAGCCTGGGTATATTTAGTCTGACTCATTTTGTAATCACACACGTTAACCATATCATACTCAATTATTTAGTTGCTCAATTATGTTGATGTGTTGTTCATGTTTTCTGACGATTTTAAATACCTTTTGTGGAGACAATCACTCACTACTGCAATTCATTATTGAGGGCAGTGACTGAGTAAGGACATCTACTGGCTGTAACTGAAATGACTTTCTCACAACCTTTATTCAACCAAACCCACTAACCAAGATCCCAGGATGTGCATTGAACATGTTCATGTACTTTATATCAATAGGCAATTGAGTTCCGTTTTGTTTTTGAGTGACTGAATCCAAACATTGTTTCTTTCAACACAATAAAAATGTACTTTGTTTAACTACTCATATTGTCAGAAATAATTCCAATCCACAATTCTTATCAACATAATACAGGTAATTTAGTTTTCAGTACGTTTAAAAAAAAAAAAAAAAAAATCTTTTAACGTTGTTCAGACGTAATGTACTTTTTGGAATAATTTACTAGAACTGGGCGATATGGACAAATCCATATCACTATAAATTGACTGAATTATAACGATAAAATGAACGATACGTTTATAACAATGTGCACCAATTACTTTTTTATAGTAGCCTTAAAACTACTACTTAGAATATTGCAGCTACTATTGTCCCATTTCAAACTTCACATTCTTCTACTAAAGGCTACTGAGTCAGTTGTGCTCACGTAAGGTGGAATCGTTCCTGCCGCCATCATGCCATCTTCTCTGTTTTGTTTTCATTACGCATCAATGAAGCAACCAACTTTTTTTTTTTTAATCAGGAATCATTCTAAGCAAAATAAAAGCCAGATTTCACTATCTCTAAAAGATTGGCCTCCGGGGATGAGCTCAGCCAATGTGTTTCTCGTGCCAGCAGAACTCATGATTGTGGAATGGCATGATATGCCTTGAGTGGGGATGGTTGAGAACCATGTACAATTGTCCCATAATCCTCGTCTAGTTGTTGTATTCCTTCAGCTGTTTGTTCTGAATGGAACACACTGCTGTTACAGAGCTGCTTCATCATGTTTTCTCAGGCACCATCCACATAACTAGGTGTTAAAAGTATAGTAAAAATAATAATCCAATGTTTTAGCGTAATAAAAACATCTAACAAACGTATAAATATTTTGGATCATTTGAAGCCCTAAGTATGTCGACTGCAGGAAGCCTAGCGGTTAGAACGCTGTGCTAGTAACCAAAAGGTTACAAGGTGAAAAATCTGTCGCCTTAAACGTAATTGCTCCATGGTCGCTGTCAGTAATGGCTGATCCCTTGCTGGGACCGCACTCTTCGAGGGAGTTGAGGATATGCAAAAAAACACATTTCCATTTCACACCTCACACTCGTACAGGTTTTAAAATGGCTTAATTAATCGCCCCCATTAATCTACACACACTAACCAATAATGACAAAAGCGATCATTGTAATGTTTTTGAGACATTTGACTGTTGCAGCTATGGTAAAATTAAGTAATAAGGCCTGGTGGGAGTGTGGTGTATATGTCCAATATACCACAGCTAAGGGCTGTTCATAGCCACGATGCAATGCGGAGTGCGTGGACACAGCCCTTAGCCATCATGGTATATTAGCTATATACCACAAACTGGTTACCAATGTAATTAGAGCAGAAAAAATACATGTTTTGTCATACCTGTGGTGTACGGTCTGATATACCACAGCTGTCAGCCAATCAGCATCCAGGGCTCGAACCACCCAATTTCTAATTCGTCTTTTACTCATTTGTAATCACACATTTACAATATCATACCCAATTATTTATTTGCTCAATTATGTTGAGTTCATGTTTTCTGACTATTTAAATGCCTTTATTCAACCAACACCAATAGAGCTTTACAAGCCCCCATTCAACCAACACCATTAGAGCTTTACAAGCCCTCATTCAACCAACACCATTAGAGCTTTACAAGCCCTCATTCAACCAACACCAATAGAGCTTTACAAGCCCCCATTCAACCAACACCATTAGAGCTTTACAAGCCCCATTAGAGCTTTACAAGCAACCAACACCAATAGAGCTTTACAAGCCCATTCAACCAACACCATTAGAGCAACACCAATAGAGCTTTACAAGCCCCCATTCAACCAACACCATTAGAGCTTTACAAGCCCCCATTCAACCAACACCATTAGAGCTTTACAAGCCCCCATTCAACCAACACCAATAGAGCTTTACAAGCCCTCATTCAACCAACACCATTAGAGCTTTACAAGCCCTTATTCAACCAAAACCACTAACCAAGATCCCAGGATGTGCATTGAACATGTTCTATTATGTTTGAATTAATAGGCATTTGAGTTCCATTTTTGTTTCACAAGACTTGTTTTTTACTTCATGAATTCAAACAGATTTTTAGCACAATACTTTGTTGTAGTAACTACTCATATTGCGTGAAATTGTCAGTCCACAATTCTTATAGATAAAATACAATTTCCCTGTCCTTTAAATGTTGCAAATATACTCTTTGTCAGTGCTTGACTTGGGCAGGAGCTCACCGGAGCAGAGTACCGGCACCTCAAATGTTCTGCTTGAGCTCCCGTTCCTCTTATAGAATATTAGCTCTAAAGTTTAGTGGAGCTCCTGGAGCTAAATATAAACAGCCCTGGCACCTATTTCAGTCCAAGTCAAGCACTGCTTTCTGTAACAATTTTACGTTAATGGTTTAGTGCTGCTCAGAGTTGTCTGAGGTGAGAGCAAGCAGAAAGTGCTTAAAAGTGTAATAATGGTGTGATAAATACATATCTGCCCAGTGTAATTGCCTTGGCTGCACCCCAAGCATAACAGATGAATAGGCTGCCTGCAGACCCACCTTATACAAGGGCAACGGTGCTTTGAGCTCACCGAGGGCCTGACTGCGTCAATCCACTGTGCCCTCAACCTTTTAAATGACTGTGAAGGGAGGAGTGAGGAAATTTGGATTGGAGAAGTAGCTGTGTCGATGCCCCTAATTTATTGCTTTCTTGCCCTGTGGAAAATCAAGTAAGTTAGTCCTGTGTGTGGAAAATGTAGTGTTTTGCCAAACTTGCACAGTGTGAATAGAGCTGTGGACTGAGACAGCCACCCAGACAGACAAAGCCAGCAGTCATGGACAATACCTTACAAGAAGCATCTTTCTACTGTGTGGTCTGTCACACCATGGAAGATGGGACTGCTAGAAAAGTAAACTTGAGTTTGTGGTTGGTTAGAAAGCCTGGCATTAGTGGTATGAAGTAACAGCTTAAAGACCCTTGAAGATGTGAGATGGATTCACTTCTTGGATTCTTTTGAATGCCCTAAGTACTCTGGAGGACATTCAAGATGTAGGAAGAACCATAAAGACATTGGTGGAATCTGTTTTCTCAGACCACATGAAGAGGCACATTGGACCACAGTAATTATATACTGACTATTGAATATTTTTAAATTTTTTAAATTTGACCTTTTATTATACTAGGCAAGTCAGTTAAGAACAAATTCTTATTTTCAATGACGGCCTAGGAACAGTGGGTTAACTGCCTGTTCAGGGGCAGAACGACAGATTTGTACCATGTCAGCTCGGGGACTAGTACCTACCTTTCGGTTACTAGTCCAACACTCTAACCACTAGGCTACCTGCCGCCCTAGATTGGAAGAGCTTCTTCTGAACCCTTAACCCCCATGTACTTATTAGGCTGGCAAACACCTTCGTGTCCAAGGAAAGTTTGGCCTGCCGTGGCCTGTGGGATCTACATTTTTAGTTTATTTTAGGATTTGTTTTAAATGGGAGTCAATTGATATATCGCTGAGTGGGCATTGTTTGCCAAGTTACAAATCATTAGAGCTATTTTATAAACTTTTAAAAGTTTGCAATAAAAATAACAATTTTGCGGCAGCTTGAGGCAATTATTAACAGGATTTTGAACTTATTTTATTTCTAATACATACTGAGGTTAAGTTGAATTTCTCCTGCTGTGTTCAGCAGGGTTAAGAGTTAGGGGAGCTGTTAAACCGACTCGCTGAAACACCTGCATGATTTGCAATGTTGAGTGGCGATGATATATCCAAGTTCTGTCTAGAGTTCTCCATAAATCAGTCTAGGTACAATTTTTCTTTGTCTGTTTAAAAATGTCCAGCTGGAAAAACATGATCTCTCAGTTTCTAGTGCTTTTCCAGGCCACAGCAGCTAAGATAACACCTACACCGTAAAAAAGCACATTTCGTTTCAAATGACAACGGATGACTTTCCCACGCATAATTACCTTAGTGAGCAGACCTGTACTTCCTCTTTTGGGGGAAAGGAGGATTATGGCACTTCCTGTAATGGTGCGTTGTGGGATTGATGAGCTGTTAAGACTCTGGTCAGCAGCTGTGCACAGCAGTAGTATGTCACAAGATGGGTGATTTTTTTAACTGTGGTCCTCTAGTCTCTTGACAAGGGGATCTGACGAGGGCTTTCATTCGCTGTCCTAATCCTGCATCGTCATGTGTTCTTGCAGTTCCCGAGGCCGCAGTGTCATGCCAGAGGGATCTCTCAACGCCACCTATGAAGTCCCAATGGGTGAAGGTAAGACGACTCACTGCTCTCCTGCTTCTTAAAGATATGGTTTTAAAGATATACCCAGACAATTTTGGGATGTTTGTGATTTCTCAAAACTGGTTACCAAATTTTCTGGGAGATCACATCAAGTGAGAATTTCTAAAATGAGTTGTCAACAGGGAAATATATTTGCTGTAGAGGGCATAGCCAGCAGTTTCTTTTTCACACTGCGTCTACTTGTCTCATCCTGCTAAAAATATAGGCCGTTTTTATTGAGTGGACCTTCATTGAATCACAAATCTCCCAGAGAGGTTAATGTATGAACACAATTATACTATTATAATACTCTTGTTCAACCAAGCACATTTGCTTGCAAATGTGGAAGCCCAAGTTTGCTGTCGAGTTTTAAAGCAATGATGGAATATTGAAGAGCTTAGAATCTTCCGCTGAACTGGGCATTCTGAGTGTCTTCTTCTTTGTCTGCCTCCTGACATTTCAGTTCCTGAACTCCAAATAGATGCCAGCCATTTACCAGGAAGCTAGGGAGACTATTTTCTCTCCCACACTCTCTTCTTGAATGTTCTTTTTACATCATACAGCTGGCCTGGCAACGAAGTTCATCTGTTCTGTTCACGCAGGCCATGTCCTTCAAAGAGAAACCCGCACTCTGCTCTTGCTCCTGCCACTTGTTTTAATTCAAAATGAAACCAGCAAGACCAGTGTGTAGGTTTAGTCTTTTCTATGACACTATTGCATTATTCCCACACACCTGCAACAATAAGCACTTTTCCCATCTATCTAAGAAGTAATTAAATAGCACCCTATTTCGAATATTGCGCACTACCTTTGACCAGGACCCATAGGGAATAGGGTGCCATTTGGGATACAACCATAGAGTTGTGGCAGGTTGAATAGGAAACTTCAAGGAGAAGGGTAGGGAATCTGAATCCTTATGAAGTGCCCAGTACAACAGTGGTGATTGTGTGGTGTCTGCACTGTGTACTTCCATTCTCTCTCTCTCTCTCTCTCTCTGGTGCTGTGTGGCAGTGGAGGGAACCGGCTCAATTATTAGTCACACAAATCCTTTTCCAGGGTCTGAGTTTCTCACAATGGTGTTCTTTCTGTGCCCTGGTCCCATGCACTATAAAGGAATCTGGTTAGATTTAAACATTTTAAAGCACAGAATATTATATATTTTTGTTACAACATCGGCTTTAGACAACACAGATTTTGTGTTCCCTAGATTGGATGAGGCCATGATCAAAGTGGGGAACGTTTGCGGCTGCAGTTCATGTATTTTTACAGGGGAGGGGGGGTTGCCTGTTGCCTGTTTAACAGATGTAATTCTTAGTGGAGTTCATCTGAACTCAGTCGGACAAGCCACTATAAAGTCACACATTTATATTCCCCCCCCCCCACTCAGATGGTACATTCCCAGAGATAATTTATCATAGTGGTGTAACACTGACCACACCAACATGGTTGAATAGGGGTGAACATCCCTTCAGAATTACAGCCTGGTGATATTGTTAGTAGGGTTGGGTGGTATCCAGATTTACATATCGTCATACCGTCCTTCTCTCATAGCGGGATATACGGTATTACCAGTTTAGTACACAAGGGGCTGCCAACAAAAGCAACACAGCCCACTGGGCATCTATTACCAGAGTAAAAGTGAATTTCAATGGAGGCTGCTAACTAAACCAAACCAAAATAAGCTAATTGCAAAGACAGGCAATCCAGCTCATAAAGTTATACATGTACAGTGTTTTGGGACTGTATTCAGACCCCAAGGCTTTTTCATAATTTTTTTTTTTTTACTTTACAGCCTTATTCTAAAATTGATTACATTGTTTTTTCCCCCCTCATCAATCTACAAACAATACCCTATAATGATATAGCAAAAACAGTTTTTTTGAAATATTTGCTTATTTATACAAAAAATGATCACATTTACATAAGTATTCAGACCTTTTACTCAGTACTTTGTTGAAACACCTTTGGCAGCGATTACACATCGAGGCATACCCAAGAAGACGTTACAAGCTTGGCACACCCGTATTTGGGGAGTTAACCCCATTCTTCTGCAGATCCTCTCAACCTCTATCAGGCTGGATTGGGAGCGTTGCTGCACAGCTGTTTTCAGGTCTCTCCAGAGATGTTCGATCGGGTTCAAGTCCGGGCTCTGGCTGGGCCACTCAAGGACTTTAAGAGACTTGTCCCGAAGCCACTCCTGTGTTGTCTTTGCTATGTGCTTAGGGCCGTAGTCCTGTTTGGAAGGTTAACATTCATCCCAGTCTGAGGTCCTGAGTGCTCTGGAGCAGGATTTTATCAAAGATATCTCTGTACTTTGATCTGTTCATCTTTGCCTCGATCCTGACTAGTCTCCCAGTGCTGCCACCACCATGCTTCACTGTAGGGATGGTGCTAGGTTTCCTCCAGTCGTGACGCTTGGCGTTCAGGCCACAGAGTTCAATCTTTTTTTCATCAGACCAGAGAATCTTGTTTCTCATGGTCTGAGATTCTTTTGGTGCCTTTTGGCAAACTCCAAGTGGGCTGTCGTGCCTTTTACTGATGAGTGGCTTCCGTTTGGTGAATCTACCATTAAGGCCTGATTGGTGGAGTTCACCAGAGATGGTTGTCCTTCGGGAAGCTTCTGCCATCTCCACAGAGGAACTCTAGAGCTCTGTCAGTAACCATCGGGTTGTTGCCCACTTCCCTGACAAAGGCCCTTCTCCCCGATTGCTCAGTTTGTCTGCAAGGCCAGCTCTAGAAAAATTCTTGGTGCTTCCAAACTTTTCCCATTTCAAGAATGATGGAGGCCACTGTGGAGACATTCAATGCTGCAGAATGTTTTTGGTACCTTTCCCCAGATCTGTGCCTTTACAATCTTCTCTGAATTCTACGGACAATTCCTTCAACCTCATGGCTTGGTTTTTCTGACATGCGCTGTCAACTGTGAGACCTCGTATAAACAGGTGTGTGTCTTTCCAAATCAAGTCCAATCAATTGAATTTACCACAGTTGGACTCTAATCAAGTTGTAGAAACATGTCAATGATGATCAATGGAAACAGGATGCACCTGAGCTCGATATTGAGTCTTATAGCAAAGGGTCTGAATACTTATGTAAATAATGTTTTTCACATTTTTAAACTGTTTTCACTTTATTGTATTGTGTGTAAATTGATGGCGGGGGGGTGTATTTAATCAATTTTAGAATAAGGCTGTTAACGTAACAATGTGGAAAAAGTCTAGGGGTCTGAATACTTTCCGAATGCGCTGTACATATAAAATACAATAGATGGCAGTAATCACCCCCAGACACACCAGGCGAACTTGATGGGTCTTGTGAAAGAGATGCTCCAGTAGAACCACCCCACAGCCATGTCTAGCTAAGTGAATGGGTCTCTACAGTAGGTGTAAACTGCACGGTGGAATGGTTACTTGCGTATTTGTATAGTAGCCAGTGGTGTAAAGTAAAAATGCTTTAAATTACTACTTAAGTTGTTTCTTGGGGTATCTGTACTTTACTATTAATATTTTTTTACAACTTTTACTTTGCGACTTTTCAAAAAACTACTTTCTACTCCATACATGTTCCCTGACACCCTAAAGTACTTGTTTGAATGCTTAGCAGGACAGAAAATGGTCAAATCCACACACTTATCAAGAGAACAACCTTTGTCACCCCTACTGCTTCTGATCTGGCGGATTCACTAAACAGAGAACATCCCTGGTCACCCCTACTGCTTCTGATCTGGCAGATTCACTAAACACAAATGCTTTGTTTGATAATAATGTTGGAGTGTACCCTGGCTATCTGTAAATAAAGACATTTGTGCTGGTTAGCTTAATATAAGGATTTTTTTTAAAATTATTCATACTTTTTTTTTAGTTTTGATACTAAGTATATTTTAGCAACATTTTATTTTTGATTAAACCAAATACGTTTAGACTTACTCAAGTAGTATTTTACTGGGTGACTTTTACGTTTACTTTTCTGTTAAGGAATCTTTACTCTGACTCTGGTATGAGAATTAGGTACTTTTTCCACCACTGATAGTAACGATATCAAAACTAGAAAGTGTCCAGATCAAAAAACAGTGTCAGTAGAGAAAGAACAAAATATACAAGAACCATATCAATAAACATATCAAGAACCATATCAGAGACCCTGGTGATAGATGAGGGAGTTATACGCATACAATCAGGGATAAAGTGGCTGAACAGCACAGTGAAAATAGTAGCAGTAATCTTTGTGTTAGGAAAAGGTCATGTGAATGTGCATAGAGTCACTGCAGATAGTCTGGATGAGTGGGAACTCTCCCCCAGTAATGAACTGGTCTGTCTGCCCCACGCCTGAACAACTGAATCTGTATGCGGAGAGCCTGCCTCGGTCCTGCCCTTGACTTTGGTGAGAGGCATGTGATGTCCATGGCCTCTGTCACAAAACTCCCTGATCTTCTCAAAGATGATACGTTTGTTTAGCTGTGTCCAGTTCAGGTGGTGCTTGTACAGGCAGACCATCTATGGGAGGAAGGATGTCAGCATTGTGCAGCAGCTGAAACCTGGTTTTGATTGAGTCCCAACGCTCCTTGGCGACAACAACACCAGGCTCCAGAGCTGTGACGCTGTAAAACACAAAATAGTCCCAACAAAAATGTAAGACATATACAACCTTGCATAACATCAATTCACCTCCCATGGTTCGATAATGATTACCTTTTATAAAATGAAAATGATATTCACCTGAAGTGCTGGTACTGCTTGATATGTGTCAGCGGCCTGAAGAACAGAGTCAGGTGTTGTTGACAGCCGTATCTTTCCACCAGCACCGTGCCGTCCTCCAGTCCAACCAGCTGCGGGATGTTGACCCCTGTCAGTGTTGTCCTTCACCACACCTGGAATCTCTGACAGTGTTCACTCTGGTCTGTCTGAAGCGCTGCTTGATGAGGCCGTAGCACCAGTCAGGTTCAAACTTGGTGAGGCCTGTGATCATGAAGGGAAGTTCCAGACTGATGGAGCTTGTGCATGGTCTGCCAGGCACAATACCAGAGCACATTTTTTTTATAACTAACTCCAGATAGACCTCAGCATGTCATTTTCAATGGGATCAAATTAGTCCTAGTAGGCAGAACAAGCAAGGTGGGCAGAGCCAAGCACGCGCTAGTGAGATTGTATTGGAGCGTTCAAGCATATATTTGCATATTTCCGTTTGGGAACACCTACTCTGAAGTGCGCGTGTGCAATACTGTAACTAAAATTCGCCTTTGCACTCCTTGTAAACAATGCAATTTAAAAAAAACTTTGTCAAAGGGTAAAGTCTACAAAAATGTGTCTACTCTGTTTGTAACAGATTCTAGTTTTTGAGAAAATATAACTGTATTGAGATCAAATGTTTCATCGACGAGAACATTTGCAGAATGTCGGCCAAAATCCATCTCATTCCGTCTTCTCTGGACACTGGGCTTCCTCTCATTACCATATTTGGTAGTGAGTGGAAACGCCAAGCAGTGGCTTGACATTTTATACATCCGGTGAAATATCTGTCTTTGTTTTACCTGTGGTGGTGATGTGTGACATACGCCTAGCTTCCTGAAACGGCTCGCAAATAGCGTTGCACTTCTGTTGTGATCTGATGAAAAGGTAGCTGTTTTCTGCCGAATGTGTTGCACTGATGTATTTTCTGTGAAGGAAAACTATAGTTACACGTCCCTGATCACTCTATTGAAACAAAAACACACTGACTTTCAATATAAAACACAACCCCTGTCAACACACCGCTGGACTCACCTGCTCCCGCTTTCTCCTGTTGTGATGTTTACAAACAAACACGTGACTGGCTCAACTGTTCTGGGGAACTACGGTGAGCTTTATAATGTGATCAGTGAAATTAAGAACGCAATCTGCTTTATCTCCTAACCTATTTCACAAGTTGACTGCAGGGATTTGTTTTAAAAAGTAGCTACAAATCGTAAAATGTATTGAAAAACTTCAAATAAATAGTTTCAACAGTATTGAAAAACCATCAGGTGGCTATTTTCCAAATACCACAGTATACTGAATATACGGTATACCTCCCCAAGCCTCATTTTTCAACACCAGCTGGTGTCTTTCTCCTCCTTCATTGAGACCATGTATTTTATTTGTCAGCATGAGGCCTAATGTTATTTTTCCCGACAGGTGGGACTACATGTAGTTTGATCTTTACATGTTCTAAAATGATTGCCATCAGTGAAGCTTGTCTTCTGTACTTTTGTTTTTTTTGTAGCTTAGAGTATTTGTGAAAAGTGCAGCACTCTGAACTGTTACTGGGCCACAGTAACTGAAAGGTTGCTGGATCGAATCCCCGAGCAAGGCAGTTAACCCACTGTTCCCCTGGCGCCGAAGATGTGGATGTCGATTGGAGTCCTCCGCATCGCTCTGATTCAGAGGGGTTGGGTTAAATGCGGAAGACACATTTCAGTTGAATGCATTCAGTTCTACAACTGACTAGGTATCCTGTTTCCCTTTCCCTTTCCTAACACAGCCTAGTGACCTGTTGCCTTCTTTACAGAGAGAGTAATATGACCTGTCCTGTTGCCTGCTTTACAGAGAGAGCCTAGTGTCCTGTTGTCTGCTTTACAGAGAGAGCCTAGTGTCCTGTCCTGTTGTCTGCTTTACGGAGAGAGCCTAGTGACCTGTCCTGTTGTCTGCTTTACGGAGAGAGCCTAGTGACCTGTCTTGTTGTCTGTTTTATGGAGAGAGCCTAGTGACCTGTCCTGTTGTCTGCTTTATGGAGAGAGCCTAGTGATCTGTCATGTTGTCTGCTTTACGGAGAGAGCCTAGTGATCTGTCCTGTTTTTAATGCAGCCAGGGGGAGGTATGGCCTCCTGCCATGGGCATTGTAATGGTTCCTATCGGACAGGGAGTCTGGAGCACTGGAATGCTTCTAGTTCTGTCATCACATACACTTAGCTGAAAGGTGAAGTGAGGTGAGCTCATACTTTTGGATTCAAAAAAAGTGCAATACAATAACATCTTTGTAGGGAGATTGTACAGAACAGTGCTCCAACCTACAGAATATTCTCATTGGCTCACCTCCAGGCCTGAAGAGCGTGTTCTGATGAGATTATTGTCTGGAAGTGAATTTATGACATCCATTTAAGGTTGTGTGTTATTATTCATGTCGGTGGAACGTCTGCATGAATGACAGTTGGTGCCTTGAGGCTGCTTTAGAGTCTTAATATCTACCTCTACTCGTTGGTAATTGCAGAGAGAGACCTAATGCAGAGGGCCAATATGAATGTAACTTGTATTTCTCCTGTTAAGTCTTTTATTATAAGTCTGTGATTGTCTTCAACTGTTTGCTCAGCACGCAGCATGTTTAATAACTAGGTTAACTCTTTGGCTGCATAATGTTGTACGCTATAAAGACTTTTGGTAGTGACTCTGCAGCCTGTGAATCCCTCAGGAGTCTGTCCATCCTGTTCCCCTCTATCTTTGTGTGACTTGCTGACTTACACTATATATTCAAATGCATGTGGATACCTTCAAATTAGTGGATTCGGCTATTTTAGCCACACCCTTTGCTGACAGGCGTATAAAAATCGGAAACGCAGCCATGCAATCTCCATAGACAAACATTGGTAGTAGGATGGCCTTACCGAAGAGCTCGTTGACTTTCAACGTGGCACTGTCATAGGATGCCACCTTTCCAACTAGTCAGTTCATTACATTTCTGCCCTGCTAGAGCTGCCCAGGTCAACTGTACGTGCTGTTAATGTGAAGTGGAAACGTCTAGGAGCAACAACGTCTCAGCCGCGAAGTGGTAGGCCACACAAGCTCACAGAACGGGACCGCTGAGTGTTGAAATGAGTAGCGCGTTGTCGTGTCTTTGGCATCATTAAAACTGAAGACTTATTTATCAAGTAACTCTCTAATTATTATTACGCGATTAAACTGATTAATCATGAACTGTAATTAACTAGGAAGTCGGGGCACCAAGGAAAATATTCAGATTACAAAGTTATAATTTTTCTAATATAACTTTCAGATATTAAAATACCTTATCAATTAGTCTTCGAATTAATGAATTATTCTTTACCTCACGTTAGTCTCATTCCAAACATCGTAAATTGTTGGTTATTTACAAGAACCCAGTCTCCACTATGAGTCATCCATACATCAATTGTCTTAAAATCATTTATTTACTAAGTAATTCACAGAAATGCATAACAAACAAAGTAGTTATGGTTACAAAGATATGATAGAAGAATGTGCCCTAGTGGGCTAAACCGGCATGGCGGCTTGTTAGACAAAAGGGGAGTGGGGGGTCAGCTGAGGAGACACTACAGAGTTGATTGAAATGCTAATCCTTTGCACATGAACGCTCACTCATTCAGGAACAATTGCAATCAATATATATATTTACGCTCAGTGTGTCGTCGGGATCTCCGTTGAAAATTTTGTTTCTGTTGGAGAGTCTGTCTGCGCGCTCTCGCTCTCTTTCTGTCTTGGTTAGAATGGATAGTTCAGAGTGATTCATTCATGTCGTTATAGAATAGAGGTTTCGGCGGTTGTCTGTCTTCGCGTTCAATGATACCAAATTCCTAGCTGCAGACGAGTAATTAATATCAAAGACTTGTTCTTATTCTGTCGGTATCGATAGTCAGAGTTTTACCACGTGGTATGGTTAAAAGATTCAGCCATCTACTCAAACCTTAGCTTATACTCCGGTTTATGGTCTCTACTCAAACCTTGGCCCTCTCGTGGTAAACTGGTCTGCAACCTTCAGCCATTTCGTAATTGAGGTAAGCTTGGTCTGGTGATAGAAAACCCAGGTGGGTAATGTGGCCGTATTGCCTCCCATGAGTTTCACATAATTGTACCAAACGGACCAGTTCGTAGCTGGATTCTTCACCGATCTTTTATACCTTCTCCAGAACATAAATGTCGTTCGGATCTCCAGTTCTGTGAGGTGGAAGAAATTCCTCTGTTCTCTCTATGAAACTCTCTATATTGTGGCCATGAGGAGGTCATCTCCTCCAAGAATTTAGGACCTCTCTGAATTTACGACCTGGTTGTAGGAGACAGATGGTGCCGAGGTAGGGGGATGGTGCTCGCGATGTCCAAAGAGGGCAACGTCAATACAGCGTAAAAAATGGCTGTCCTCGGTTGCAACACTCACTACCTAGTTCCAAACTGTCTCTGGAAGTAACGTCAGCACAAGAACCGTCGGAAGCTTCATGAAATGGGTTTCCATGGCCGAGCGGCCGCACAGAAGCCTAAGATCATAATGCTCAATGCCAAGCGTTGACTGGAGTGGTGTAAAGCTCACCGCCATTAGACTCTGGAGCAGTGGAAACACGTTCTCAGGAGTGATGAATCACGCTTCACCATCTGGAAGTTCAACAGTCGAATTTGGGATTAGCTGATGCCAGGAGACACTACCTGCCCCAATGCACAGTGTCAGCTGTAAAGTTTGGTGGAGAAGGAATAATGGTCTGGGGCTGTTTTACATGGTTCTGGCTTGGCCCCTTAGTTATAGTGAAGGGAAATCTTAACTCTACAGCATAACATTCCATTATAGACAATTCTGTCCTTCCAATTTTGTGGCAACGGTTTGGGGAAGGCCCTTTCCTGTTTCCGTATGACATTGCCTGTGTGTACAAAGCGAGATCCATACAGAAATGGTTTGTTGAGCTCGGTGTGGAAGAACTTGACTGGCCTGCACAGAACCCTGACCTCAACCCCATCGAACACCTTTGGGATGAATTGGAACGTCGATTGCGAGCCAGGCCTAAACACCCAACATGAGTGCCCGACCTCACTAATGCTCTTATGGCTGAATGTAAGCAAGTTCCTGCAGCAATGTTCCAAAATCTAGTGGAAAGCCTTCCCAGAGGGGGGGAACAACTCCATATTAATGTTCGACGGGCAGATGTCCACATACTTTGTGTGTGTGCACCGTGCGTGCATGCACACAGAGTATACACAAAATTAAGAACACCTGCCCTTTCCAATACAGACTGACCAGGTGAAAGCTATGATCCCTTATTGATGTCACTTGTTAGATCCCCTTCAATCAGTGTAGATTAAGTGGAGGAGACCGTTTCAAGGATTTTTAAGACTTGAGACATGGATTGTGTATGTTTGCCATAAATGGACAAGAAAAATGATTTTAAGTGTCTTTGAACAGGGTACGGTAGTAGGTGCAAGGTGCACTGGTTTGTGCGAAGAACTGCAACGCTGCTGGGTTTTCCCACAGATTCCCCATGTGTATCAAGAATGGTCCATCGCCCGAAGGACATCCAGCCAACTTGACACAACTGTGGGAAGCATTAGAGTCAACATGGACCAGCATCCCTGTGGAATGCTTTCAACACCTTGTAGAGTCCATTCCCTGACAAATGAATGCTGTTCTGAGGGCAAGAGATTGTGCTACTCAATATTAGGAAGGTGTTCTTAATGTTTTATACAATCAATGTATGTATTTATATTCCAGACTATGACTTTGCTCATTCTGATATTAAAAAAAAAAAAAACTTTTTGGAATATAGGCGTATTGCTAGTTATTATTGCTGCACTGTTGGAGCTAGAGAAACAAGCTTTTCACTGCACCTGCGATAACATCGACAAGTCTGTGTACACGACCAATAAGCTTTGATTTGGTTTGAATGGGCTTCTTTAGTAAATAAATGTCTGAATCAAATGCCTTGCAGAAACAGAACAGCAGTGATGGGTAGTTAAAAATAGTTATTTGCTTATTTTAAATTTGCTTCACTTCATTAAGGAGGTGCATGAATTGTTGCTAGTAGGCCTATTCAATACCCTGAAAGTAGGCCTATATTGAAAAACATTCATTGTGACTGATTTTTTATGGCTGTTAAAAACATCCAAAACACAGAGGTCAGCGGTCCTTATGGTAGCGTAGAATCAAATGGTTTATAGCAACCCATATTTCCTCTTAACCTCTTATGGTTGATGACTAGGTCCCCAGGTTGATGACTAGGTCCCCAGGTTGATGACTAGGTCTCCAGGTTGATGACTAGGCACCCTAGACTAGACTTAAGGCTATAACTGTCAAGAATTGTCTGTCAGCTGTGAAGGTGTGAAAATGACAAGCTCAGTCCAAGGTCTCTTCTTGACATTGGGATTTGGTTAGATAAATGGCATTAAGAGAATTATTAATGCACACTATGTTTGAGAACATTTTGTTGGCTGGTTTAAAAATGCCTGCTCCGGGAATGTTTTCTCAGCACATTTGAAAGGAGATTAAAAGATCAGCACCTTTTACCTAGAGTGTTTTGGTGACATTATGCCAGATGTTGCATTTTCAACTGAAATGGAGCTGATTAGCTAGCCTACTATAACCACTACAGAATTCAGAGAGCTTAATCAATGCAGGGTAAAGCAGAATGTGTAAAAATGCCACAGAAGAGACTGAGGTAAGTCTTCCCCTCACTGAAACTGAATGTTGGCCTGAATTATGACAAAAGACCCTTGAAACTAGACCAATTTCCTTACGCTGTGTTTCACTCTGTTGATCAATTTGGCAGTCTTGTTTACTGTGTTAACCTGTTTTGTATGATAGTCCCAGTGTGTTGCCTCTGATAACATGGAGTAAAGACTGAATTGTGGTTCTCCATCCATCTCATAGCATCACCTGGCCCAAGAGACACAGGGAGGAGGGCATTCCACAGATACCACCTCAGGCCGAGGGATGATTTGTTTGAGCGGTAGCCCAGCACGATGCCTGTCAGACTGCTTTCTTTCATTACGCAAACCCAGCAAGCGTCTTCCAAGCAATCATCAGCTCAACACCAAGGTTTCCAAAGAGTGGGTGGGTGGTCAGGATAGTATCGAGGAAGAATGTAAGAGATCAAGAAAAAAAGTCAAATTAGACGCCCTGACGATGTTCCTACGTCCTCACGGCGGCAAAAGGAATTAATTTGTAATCAGACTGACATGAAATTCGATACACATCTGACCACTATACTGTACAGTATGTACCATGGCTTGTTTTTACAGTCTCTAGAACCCATCCAGTGTTCTCCCTGGCAGGAGAACGCTCCACACTTACATCCAGACATGGAAAGAACATAGACCAAATTCGGTTTGGCTGTGGAGTAGGTCTGAGAGCCCACTAGCTCAAATATTCATAGGTTCATATTGATTGTAAATCTTAGTCTCAACTGCGGTGGAACACATGCTTTCAGGGAGGATTACCTCTGATATCGTTTTTAATAAATCAGACGTATAAATGAAACCAGGCTTCTTGTCCAAACAGGCTCACCAGCTCTGAGAATCCAAAGTTCATGGCACCTCATATTTAAAGCCCCTTTGCAGATATTCTGTATATTCAGTCAGGAATAAACAAAGTGTGCACTGCTGCCCAGACTATTAGGTTGCTGAGCATACATGACACGATACATGGTTGGAAAGGAGTTTTTGAACCCCAAACTGTTCAGCTCAGACATGGGATTTGAATGCCCAGAGAACTGTTAGCATGGTATATTATAGTATATCATGTTCACACTGTTTATGTTGCCAACACTGCTACTTATCAAGTCAGCAAGGATTGCTGTGGTTATTGGGAGAAGCTGCAGTTGACAACAACTAGCAACATACAACGCTGTGTATTGTGTACTGTTGGCACACAAGGTGAAGGGAGTTTTCGCCCCCCTTCTGTGTGCTTGAACAGTTTGGAGACTCAATGTTTTGACCGATCAATGGTGTCTGTGGCAGGGAACTTATGCTGCTGAGAGAGAGAGCGAGAGACTTAAAGTAGGTCAATGGTTTAAGTGGCTTTGGTGGGCAGGCCGTACTATACAAGCCTTCTAGTACTGTATGTTGTGAGTGTAAACCGGAGCCATTAACAGACCCAATGAAATGTTGGGTAGGATGTACAGGGACATATGTTTTGTTCTTGGCAAATGTTTTCCTTATTCCTCTACACTCTAACATGGATGAATTGTTCTGATGTGATTTTATATAGAATATATTATATAGAATATATAATCTAATATGGCAAATGATTGACTAGTGATTTGTCTCCTATTGGTTGAGTCAAGTGGATAATATTTGGCCATGAAAGAGGATATTTGTTCTGCAGTACACATGTGATACCGCACTCAGATGTACTATTTGGGTAATTGTACATAAATAATGAAATAGTGGGTCTGAAGTGTGTTATGGACGAATACCAAGTTACTCAGAAGCTCCACTGTACCCTTTAGAGGAATGCACCAGGGGGAGGTTGCTGTCTGCACTTCACTGGTGTCCCGCTTATCTGATTACAGCAGACTACTGTAAGTGCCTCTGCTAACAACCCGGTCTCTTAATGCCAAACCACACTACAGTATATTGTTAGACTAAGAATTTGACTAAATAAATGAGTCAAATGTTGTTTTTCTCCCCACCACCATTCCTTCTAGTTTGACCTTAGACATATATAAACACTTAGACATATATCCCCCACATCACACTTTAAGATGCATATCGCACTGTTGTTTTTTTACAATCCCTAACCTTCCAGACATGTTCAGCAGAGTAGGGATAGGCTGGCTGCCGCTGCACTGGGCTGTCTACGACTGCAGTCAGTGTGAGTGGAACCTCTAGCCTGGCTGCAGATCAGTGCAGTCCGCAGGCTTAATGCTGTCAGTTCCCTCTGAACTAACACTAATTGGATAGAAGTTTTTCCACCAGCGAAAGGAGGCAGGTGCGTTTTGGCCGAGGATACAGACAATCTGATTTGATGAATGGGAATGCTGTGAGGGTTGAACATTTTTGATAAAAGAGGGATTTGATTATGTTTTAAAGACGTCAATCAGGATTTTTCTTGGAGTTTTTCCCGGAGGAAAGATATTAAGGTTTGTAGTCATTTTTAAGGACATTGAATGTACCGTTGATTGCACTAATGGGACGTTTCTGTTGTGTATGGAACTAGTTATCTTTTTAAAAATGTATTTGTTTGTGATGGCAAACTTCATAGTGAGCAAATCACCAAGTTGTTGTGGGGTTTTATCAACTTTCCATTATTCATTAGTCGTATTCAGCATAATTTAATGAATTGTGATTATGCTACCTATTTGGTTTATAAGACTACAACCTAATCCTGCAAGAAAACCCCTGAAAAGTGGCAATTTGTATGTGAAAATATCACCTGTTTAGTTCATTGATGCCCTTGTCTCACAAAAAAAAATATAGTTGCAAAAGTAAATCCCTGTCAGACAGTTACTTGTCCCTTTACAGAGGATTTCTTTTAGAAATATAATTGTTTTGCTTTGTTTAACAGGGAGTCCCATTGAGGCCAGGGTCTCTTTCTCAAGGGAGCCCTGCATACACATGATTTACAAAATACAATAGAATACAAATACATGAAAGAAAAACAATCACATTCATAAGCAAGGATCTCCCCAATCAACTTGTAGGACTTCCTAAGAGGCACCATAAGATCCTGTTGTAAGGAACTCTGTATGTAGATTGTTCTATACATGGGGTGCAAATCAATGAAAAGCAGTTTTACCTCTGAGGAGACCAGAGGGATTTCCAGAGTTAGCCATCCCTGAGGCCGTGTAGGTATCTCGTCCGTAAACACTGGCCCTGGAACATTGACGCGCTTATCATTTGCAATGTATGAACAAAACCCTTATTTCATAACCGTCTCATCAGATGATCAGAAATGATCATGAATAACTCATGTACGAGCCCAGTTCCATTTTTAGGGGATTTCTTTTTTTTTAAATTGTATTTTTATTTTTTTAATAGGACCAAGCCAGTGTTTTTACCTCTCATTAAATCATTGTGAGGGGAAATAAGATTTAGTGATAATCTGTTTTTGTTTTCCTGTCAGCTGGTAGTAGTCGCAGGACACACAGTGCAGTTCGAGAGTTCACCTATGTTATACAGCTCCTAGGCCAGCCCTCAGGGCAGGAGTCTCTCATAATAGAGCTGTTCCTTTTTGAGTTTTTTTCCTGGAATAGGAAAACCCACACCTGAGTTAGCGAGGTGCTGGCTGGGGGAAGGCAACACTTTAGAAATAAGGTCGAGAAGGAATAAGATAATCACGCACTTCATAACTATTAAGTAATATAACCAATGCGTGTTTGCCACAGGGATCCATAAGCATTTGAGCAGTAATGGTCTTCCCAGCTGAAATTTATTTCCAGCCATTGTAGGCGTTTCAGGGCCACGGTAGGCGTTTCAGGGCCCCCGGTAGGCGTTTCAGGGCCACTTTTGACCATATTAGGAAGCCCTAGTTGGAGATCCTTCCCTTTGCCTAGAGTTACGAGTCACAATCATCGTCTCTTCCTTTGAAAAATGTGTCATGGTTTGTGGGGACCCAAAAAGAGCTCCTACACATTCCTTCTCTCTTTGAAATGCTATACTTTGGCTTTGATGTCTGCATTCATTGACGTTTTATAGTTCTGTCTGTCCCCCCGTCTCCTATACTGTGTGTCTCATGTGTTACCACTCACGGTGAATTGAACCAAGTGAGGGAATGCTGTGATCCTATGAGTGTGCCAAGGTTACAGTTTATTTGAAAGCCAATGGCTTTTTCAGTAGCTACTAGTGGGCCCTTGCCCAGGGGACACCACTGCATCAGGATCAAGAGCCGGTCTCTTGACCTCACCTAGCAGCAGGGATTAGGTTAATCTGGCCCCATTGGATTGAGCAAGAATAGGGTCAGTACAATGGGAATGATTCCAAGAGATAAACATGTCCCTTTCTGAGAGACAGTCCTATGAGGGTCAGTTGTCCTCACCCAATTGTCACTGCCCCCACACTGTTCTGCAAGTGCCAAAAACTATTTCAACAAAGTTCATCCCATTACGTCCATCCTGGATGCAGGTAGATCAACATTACTGCTGAGGTCATATACTTAAAACACCTATTTTGTAGCCTGATCCCAGGTCTGTTTGTGCTCTTGACAACTCTTGCTCATTGTCAAGACAAACCGGTTTGGCATGACAATAAGTGATGCGGAGTTGGCATGATGGCACAAACAGATCTGGAATCAGGTTACGTATTTTGTGTGTCATCAGTAGTTGTTTTGGGTCACACGGTGGTCTGACACACATGCATTAAAAGTTGAAAACCGTACATTATGTAATAGGTTGTCTAATCCTGTATCCATCTGATGCAGGACAAATGGAAACTTGTAATAACAACGTTGTCTCTATTTTTTGTGGAAAAAAGGACTCCCTGGTTTACTATTAATTTTGTAGGTCTGTTCCGAAACGGTTAATGACTTTATCAGAACCGTTATTTTTCAATGAGGTAACGGTTAAGGTCTGAACAACGTAGTAGACTCTTGTCTACTACATTGCATTAACCTCGTTCTACAGTGTATCTTTTTATAATCTAGCTGGGCTGCGAGGACAAACTTGCATTGATGCTGCACTCTTGTTGTGTGAACGGTAGAGTTGTAAGCCCATTACCACAGATGGTCAGGAGATTTCCCTTAAAGGCCCAGTGCAGTCAAAAATGTGATTTGCCTGTGTTTTATATATACTTCCATACTATGAGGTGAGAATAATTATGTGAAATTGTGAAAATTTATGGTAATGTCCTTTTAGTGTAAGAGCTATTTGAAAAGACTACCTGATATTTCAGGCTGTTTTGGTGGGATTGGGTTTTGGCCTGCTTAGTGACATCACAAAGCAGTAAATTGGTTAATAGACTAATAAGATAGAGTTCAACTCTCTGCCAATAATAGCTAGTTTTCAGTTTTCACCTCCGCAATTAGACCACTACCAGACAGTCCTAGCTAAATTCTAGCTTGAGAAATTGCTCTTTGCTAAGAAGCTATTTTTGTTAGTTTTCAATGGAAATGGTAAAAAAGTATCACAGAAAGGATTTAAAATTGAGATAAAAATGGCTGCATGTGACCTTTTAAAAAAAATTAACGGCCACTCAAGCACATTTGGGTTTTATCTGTTGTAGTTGTAGCGGGAGGGCGGATTAGTATTAAGACCGCAAAGAAGGATGACTCAGTTATAATCCCCAAGTAGTCAAATTACCCAGCAGGCCATTCTAGTGCATCTGGACTACAATACTCCCAAGTGTGTCATTGTCATAATTATAATTTAGAGGTGGAGATTATTGGGCTTTTTACACATGAAATGAAGTCCACTCACAGGGCAGCGCAGGTTCCTAACCACTGAGTGAAAAGAAAGACTGTCCTCCTTTTACTGGCAATGATCAAGAACTTGTTGCATCGGTTGAGTACTGTACTGCGCCTTTTGTCGTAATTTGTTACTTGGGCTAAGAACCTGATAAATCCCGAGATGCAAAATGATACTGGATTTCATAATTCCCAGTGTCAATCCTCATTGGATCATGTACTTCCCATGTTTGGTTGCCTCAAAACAAACTATAAATGCAAATTGTGAGGATTTAACAACCACGTGATGGTTCTTTATAAGAGATGTTGGACTGAGGCACCTGCCTCATCAACTTTATCACTGAACTTGGTTTATACACACACACACACACCAGTCTGCCATGAAACTCTGCACCAATCATTTACTGTTTTAAGTGTGTAACACAACAATCCAGCGAAGCACATCTCTAGACAAGCCCCAGAGAGGCTGGGATATAGCTTAGCCCCAGTTGCTGTGCGTTACCTCCCTGATGAGGGCATGTTTTCTGGAGGGAGTCACTAAGAGAGACTGAGGACGGGACCGGCTAATTGGCTTGTTTCCAGTGGTGGAAAAAGTACCCAATTGTCTTGAGTAAAAGTAGAGAGACTTTAGAAAATGACTCAAGTGAAAGTCACTGGATGACCAGGGATGTGCTCTGTTTAGTGAGTCCTCCAGATCAGAGGCAGTAGGGATGTGCTCTGTTTAGTGAGTCCTCCAGATCAGAGACAGTAGTGATGACCAGGGATGTTCTCTTGATAAGTGTGTGATTTGGACCATTTTCTTGTCCTGCTAAGCAGTCCTTTTGGGTGTCAAGGAAAATGTAAAAAGTACATTTTATTTAGGAATGTAGTGAAGTAAAAGTTGTCAAAAAAATAAATGGTAAAGTACACATACCAAAAAAAACGACTTAAATAGTACTTTAAAATATTTTGTTACTTAAGTACTTTACACCACTGCTTATTTCACATCAGATATCCACTTTACTTAACAGCCCTAGAGACAGACACTCACCAGGAATTTTGCAGAATTACGATAAGGAGTGTAGAATGACTGGAATCTCAGTTATTCTGCCATGTCTGTAGCCCACAAATTAATCAAATATTTGTGCGCTCCCTGGACACGAGTAGTTAATCTTGCATAATCCCTCTCAGCATGTTAGAATACCGAAATGGGGAAACTGTTTTGTAGGGTGATAATAACAACCGTGCTTTACGCTGTAACTCACTTCATCCACTACTGATGTTTAGCTAGCACCCACCTTGGTGATGTCATGGCAGCTCGTCTGCACCACAGACTTCATACACACCAGCTGAGAGTTATGGGTGAAACATGCCAATTAGGATACTGCTTCCGATATTAAGCTCAAGCCGAATGACTCGTTCTCAGAAAGGAATGACCACAATTAAAGGTGTTGCCGGTGATACAAAACCAACCCCACACCACGTGAGTCTGATCCCCTGTGCGCTAATCCAAATCCACTTTGCTTATCATTTGCTTGTTAACAATCGCCATATTAGAGGGTGGGCGGAATGAGAAAGTAGCCTGGTCCCAGATCTGTTTACCCAGTCTGACCAACGCCAGTGATTTATTATCATAAGAGTTGGCTCTACAGAATAACCGGGGACCAGGCTAGGGAGGAAGCGCTCCTGTGGATGAAATGCTGTGTGGAACGGACTGTGTTGTCCTATTCTCTGATTTGGTTATCTTTTGTTCTGGTTGTGGCGCACCAGGCAAACCCCCTCAAGAGAACCCTTGTGTTTTCCAAACAGACCTGCATTATGCTTCTGCCCAAGACAGAAAACCCAGCCATGGGATAAACAAGCGCCCTCACAAAAGGGCAGCGCTGCTTATTCTTTAGTATGGGGGCAGGCGGTACGACAATATAAAAAATGTGATGACATAACTGTTACCATCTTTGTCTATGTACTCTTCACTAAACAGCAAAAATACCACAATGTATATTGTTATTGTCCAAGAGCTTGTATATATTGTGATTATGCCATTGTGTGGCCTTATCCCATACTGTACAGCAGTGGTTCCCAACCAGGGGTACTTGGCCCTATCCCCAGGGGGTACATGAGAAGACTCATGAGACCATAGGCTTACTGATAAAATGTACATGAGGTAATTAAAATTTAATTTAAACTTTTATTAACTAGGCAAGTCAGTTAAGAACAAATTATTATTTATAATGACGGCCTACCTGGTCAAACCCGGACGACGTTTGGGCCAATTGTGCGCTGCCCTATGGGGCTCCCAATCACGGCCGTTTGTGATACAGTCTGCAGTCGAACCAGGGTCTGTAGTGACGCCTCTAGCGCTGAGATGCAGTGCCTTTGATTGCTGCGCCACTCAGGAGCCCTGGGGAGCTCTGGGTAGAGCAAAATTCAGTTGGTGGTACAGTAACTGGAACTGGTTGGGAACCACTGCTGTACAGTATGGACCAGCACTGTTGTACTGTTTCTCAATAGATGCATACAGTTGTCAGTCCATGTTTTCCCTGCTTCCAAAGTAGCTGTCTATCAACCAGCTCCCATCACCCCTCTGGTCTCGTCTGTCACAACACCTGTAGCGAACACTCCATTCCCAGAACATTTTATTCCAGGCTTATAATGGCTACCTTTTTCAGGGTTGCCAAATCCTGGAGACTTTCACCAAATCCCTCAGTTGGAGAATTCCCTCCTGATTCTGGGAGTCCTCCAAATGGGATTGGTGGTGAAGTTGGGAAGTTTGTAAGAGTTTCCAGGAATGTTGCGACCCTAGCTTCCTTTCATGCGTGTCAGGTTTTAATTATAGCTATATGTGTTGACTGGAAATACAGATTTTTATTATAGCTATAGGTGTTGACAGGAAATACGGGTTTTAAATTTAGCTATAGGTGTTGACAGGAAATTCAGGTACAGTTTAAATGCAGATTCCTCCTCTACTCAGAATTCCTATGTGTCACAGTCAGTATGATGAGAAAATCGTGATGTGTATGCACACAAGCTTATGCTGTTTGTCTTTTTTAAAATCTATTTTCATTTGCGAGTGCATCTATTTTGTAGGTCTTCATTGCCCATGTTCGAAAAACATACTAACGAACGCTGTTGCCTCCAAAGGGTTCCACTACTTTTCAACTTAATTTTCATCGTCAAGTTCCAGGTTTTAAAATCACATGCACAAGTACAGTGAAATGCCTTTCTTGCTAACCCCAACAATACAATAATTAATAATGTATTACTAGAAAAAAACCACACGAAAAATAAGAATAGGAAATATTAAGTAAATAAGCGTGCAGGAAATATTTATGTAAATATCTGACTTGTATAGGGACACTGTGGGGACAAGGCAACAGGATATAAGATAAAACAGAGTAGCAGCAGCTTGTATGTGAGTGGGTGTGTGTGGAGTCGGTATAAATATATGTGCATATTATGTGTGAGAAAATGATGGAGAGAGTGTGTGTGTTGGAGTGACAGTGTATGTAGAGGGCAAAGATTGAAATAAAAGGTCAATAAAGATACAAGGTGAACACACAGAGTCCGTGTAGCTATTCTGTTAGATTGAGAGTGTTGCTATTGCCATACCAAGCAGTGATGCAGCCAGTCCAATATGCTCTACTCAATGCTACAGCTGTAGAACCTGTTGGGGATTTGAGGGCCCATGCCAAACTTTTTCAACCTCCTGAGGGTGAAGAGACAATCATGGCTTCACAACTGTGTGTGTTTGGACCATTGTATGGCTTTAGTGATTTGGACACTGAGGAACTTGAAGCTGTCTACTTGCTGCTGCGTGATGGTGATGGTAGCCAGTCGACGTGATGGTAGCCAGTCGACGTGATGGTAGCGTGCTTACTACCCGTTTTCTTGTAGTCCACGGTCAGCTCTTTGGTCTTACTGATGTTGAGGGAGAGGTTGTTGTTCCGGCACCACACTGACCTCCTCCCTGTATGCTGACTCGTCGTCGCTGGTGATCAGGCCTACAACCATTGTGTCGTCAGCGAACTTGATAATTGTGTTGGATTCGTGCGTGGCCACACAGTCGTGGGTGAACAAGGAGTACACCACCTGGGGTCGGGCCCGGCAGGAAGTCCAGGATGCAGTTGCAGATGTTCAGACCCAGAGTCCTAAGGTTGGTGACGAGCTTGGGGGGGACAATGGTGTTGAACGCTGAGCTGTAGTGAATGAACAGCATTCTCACATAGGTGTTCCTCTTATCTAGGTGGATGAGGGAAGTGTGGAGAGCAATTGAGATTGCGTCGTCTATGGATCTGTTGGGGCGGTATGTAAATTGGAGTGGGTCTAGGGTCTCTGGGATAATGGAGATGATGTGTGCCATAACCAGCCTCTCAAATCACTACATGATTACAGATGTGAGTCCTACAGGGCGGTAGTCATTATGGCCTGAAGCCTTAGAGTTCTTGGGAACAGAAATAATTGTGGTCATCTTAACTTGTGGATTACAGACGAGGACAAGGAGAGGTTGAAAATGACTGAATATGCCTGCCAGCAGTTTTGCGCATGCTCTGAGAACACACCATGGAATACCGTCGGGGGGCCCATGGCCTTGCGGGTGTTGACCTGATTTTAAAGACCCTTCTCACGTCGGCCTTGGAGAGCGAGTTCAGCCAATCCTCATGGTCGGTGACGGCCCTCACACCCGGCTCGATGTTGTCAAAGCGTGCATAAAATGCATTGAGTTCGTCTGGTAGAGACACATCGTTGGGCAGATGAGGTTTGGGTTTTCCTTTAATCTGTAATGGACTGCAGCATCAGGGTTGTTGACGATAGCTCTGTGTGCTGTAGCCCGGCTCTCTGTGTTGATCCAGGGCTTTTGATTGGGGATGCAGCAAACCCTCACCGTGGGTATAACATCGCAATGCATTTTCTAATGAAGCCGGTGATGGAAGTGGTTAGCTCGTCAATGTTATTGGTGGAGTCTCTAAACATATTCCAATCAGAGCTAGCAAAGCAGTCCTGTAGCATAACCTCGGATTCTGGTGACCATTGCACAACAGAGCAAATTGCGGTACTTCCTGTTTCAGCTTCTGCTTGTACAGTTCGTTAAGCACCAGCTTGTTATTATTGTCCTGAGGTGGAATGTATACAGTAGAGGTCGACCGATTTTATGATTTTTCAATACCGATTTATTGGAGGACCAAAGAAAGCCGATACAGATTAATCTGCATAATTTTTATTTGTAATAATGACAGTTACAACAATACTGAATGAACACTTATTTTAACTTAATATAATACATAAATAAAATCAATTTAGCCTCAAATAAATAATGAAACATGTTCAATTTGGTTTAAATAATGCAAAAACAAAGTGTTGGAGAAGAAAGTAAAAGTACAATATGTGCCATGTAAGAAAGCTAATGTTTCAGTTCCTTGCTCAGAACATGAGAACATATGAAAGCTGGTGGTTCCTTTTAACATGAGTCTTCAATATTCCCAGGTACGAAGTTTTAGGTTGTAGTTATTATAGGACTATTTCTCTCTACCATTTTGTATTCCATTAACCTTTGGCTATTGGATGTTCTTATAGGCACTTTAGTATTGCCAGTGTAACAGTATAGCTTCCGTCCCTCTCCTCGCTCCTACCTGGGCTCGAACCAGGAACATATCGACAAAAGCCACCCTCGAAGCAGCGTTACCCATGCAGAGCAAGGGGAACAACCACTCCAAGTCTCCGAGCGAGTGACGTTTGAAAAGCTATTAGCGCGCATCCCGCTAACTAGCTAGCCATTTCACATCGGTTACACCAACCTAATCTCGGGTGTTGATAGGCTTGAAAGGCATAAACAGCGCAATACTTGATGCATTGCGAAGAGCTGCTGGCAAAACGCACGAGATTGCTGTTTAAATAATGCTTACGAGCCTGCTGGTGCCTACCACCGCTCAGTCAGACTGCTCTATCAAATCATAGACTTAGTTATAACACAATAACACACAAATACGAGCCTTACGTCATTAATATGGTAAAATCTGGAAACTATCATCTCGAAAACAAGACATTTATTCTTTCAGTAAAATACGGAACCGTTTCGTATTTTATCTAATGGGTGGCATCCATAAGTCTAAATATTCCTGTTACATTGCACAACCTTCAATGTCACATACACATGTTAGCAGATGTTAATGCGAGTGTAGCGAAATGCTTGTAAGTGTAAAATTCTGTTACAAATTCTGACAAATTAGGTGGCCCGAACCGTTGCATATACACTGACACTGCGTGCAATGAACGCAAGAGAAGTGACACAATTTCACCTGGTTAATATTGACTGCTAACCTGGATTTCTTTTAGCTAAATATGCAGGTTTAAAAATATATACTTCTGTGTATTGATTTTAAGAAAGGCATTGATGTTTATGGTTAGGTACACGTTGGAGCAAGGACAGTCCTTTTTCACGAATGACACCACATCGATTATATGCAACACAGGACACGCTAGATAAACTAGTAATATCATCAACCATGTGTAGTTAACTAGTCATTATGATTGTTTTTTTTTGACTTGCCTTTTTAAATATAGGATACGTTTAATGCTAGCTGTGGATAGTAAAGGACAGTATTTGAGGTGTGTTGGGGGGTGGTGTGTGTATAACAGCTATGTGTGTGTGCCTTTACCAAATGAGTCAAACTCACACACATCAAGCAGTAACCCCCCTGCAGTTCTACATGCTCAGCCTGTGCCATTTGACATTCCCAAGGATTCCCTGCCACTTCAAAGCCGCTCATAGGTCAGAGAGAAATAAGGACGGACTTCAAACCGACAGGTTCAGTAGGGAAAGAGCACTCAGTCCACGGTTTCCTCTGACCCGACACACAGAAAAGGGAATGGTCTTCTAAAACTTAGTGTTGAAAAAGAACAGGGGTTGGAAAGGATG
This sequence comes from Oncorhynchus tshawytscha, assembly GCF_018296145.1. Taxonomy (NCBI): domain Eukaryota; kingdom Metazoa; phylum Chordata; class Actinopteri; order Salmoniformes; family Salmonidae; genus Oncorhynchus; species Oncorhynchus tshawytscha. The sequence goes on from NC_056433.1 coordinate 10,736,234, forward strand.
TGTTACTCATAACAGAGGTGGGCACCACCGCACTGCCCACATCTCTGCCGTGACACGCCACGCCACGGGGTAGGTGAGGATATGAGTCGGCACAGTAACAACCCACAACAACCGCAGCTCTCCGGTGTAACTGCCTTGCTCAAGGGCAGAACGACATTTAAAAGCGTAAGACAAATTCCGGTTGAATGCGTTCAGTTGTGCAACTGACTAGGATACCCAGCACTTTTCCAGAGCTTTACGTTACACTGTATGGTGAAAACTCACCGACCTGGGTGATACCACGGCAACCATTAGGAAAGCCCACCTTCAGTGGCCTGTCAATGGGCCTATATGAAAGTTGCAGTTGTCACTGTATAGAATGTAAAAGGACGGTTCTCATGTTCAACCTTCCATTCATCTTATTGTTGTCATGCGCTATGTTTATATATGGCATGGTTCAGTCATTTCACCTGGGACTGAGCTCAGACCAACCACTGGTCTTGTCTGCTCCTGGTTTGAGAATAGTATTATGATGCCAAATTCTTCTCACCCATTGGCTGATTAGGATAGAAATATAATTCATTTAATTCTATGTAGCTACTTCTACACCATTTTATTTTTTAATAAAAAAAAAAAGTATTTCTCATTCGATGCTGTTTCTCTGTGTGCAGCAATATTCCTCAGACACTGGGTGTTATTGTTCTGAGAGCGGAGGCACAGCCTCCTAGGCAACCACTCCTCTCCGCGGAGAAGTGGAACGAGAGAGAGGGGGGGGCGGCGGCGAGGGACAAGTCTCTTGTGGAAGCCAAGGCTGGGAAGGGAGATAACGTTACATGCTGTGCATTCTTGCAATCACAATCTAACCTCCTTTCCTTCAACCTCCCTCCCTCCCTCCCTTTCCTCCAACCTCCCTTCCTCTCTTTCTCTTATGGCCATACTTTGCGTTTGACACCTAACACCCTCCCTGGTTCAAATGGGCGTGTGTGTGTATGAGTGTTGTGGGAGCGGCAAGTCCAGGTGACTTCCTCAGTTGCCTTCCACTTGTGGAGCTGTAGAGGTGTATGTCTGAAGCTTCCACCGGGAACACTGCTCACTACTTTTACCTCCATGGGTTTGTGTAAGACCGCACCTGGTTAAGAAGTGTTGTTGAGACGACCTGGCACTCAAGTTTGGTACTCCATGAAGTGGCCTGGAGTGGGTCAGTCCAGTAGGTCAGTGCACTCGGTGTGTGGGAAGCAAGAGAGAGCCATGAGCACTCTGGGTCGGTCCAAGGACAAAACCTGGGGGGTCGCCTTCAGACCGGGCATGGATATGGCCACCCTCCGGAGCGCCTGGGAGGAGAGAAAGCTCCTGAACGGATTCAACCGCAAGTTAACCCGTTGGTTCGGTGAGTCCTCGACCTCTGGAAATTGTTGGATGGTAGTATTCTCTGTTCATATTTACCATGTTCACATTCAGTCTTAATTCCCTGACAACGCTCCCAAGGATCACTTTGTTTTAGGGGGAAGCAATGAGGTCAAGATTTTAAAACCTGATAACGTCCGTCTCCAGCCAGCCAGTCAGCCTTAAGAGGCTTGTTGTCATATTGCAAAGAATCGTAAAATCTGGGAACCTTTGTTCTACCTTCATCTTTCTTCACCCACCACTCGTTCTGATCGCCATTCACTTCCACTATAATGGGATTTATTTTTTAAAGAATCAGCACCAACACTAAGATTGCTGCAATCAATGGAGTCTGCATAATTTCTTGTCAGCATGATATTGCAGCTTCGCCCTACTTATAGGAAGCCCAAGAGACAGGACCTCTGGGATGCTCTGGAGAAAGTCAGTTGGCTGTTTTCAGACACCAAAGCCTTGTATCCATGGGACCGAAGCAGGTATCCATGGGACCGAAGCAGGTATCCATGGGACCGAAGCAGGTATCCATGGGACCGAAGCCGGTATCCATGGGACCGAAGCCGGTATCCATGGCAGTCTGTCTCCGGAGTGGCGGTCAAGTCCCGTGGCTTTATAAGCGCCTGCTGGTTGATTTGTGTGTTAACGGCACAGCGATTGTCGGGGAACCTTTTCCAGATGTGCTCCACTTCGCAAAGAAGGCACTTATATTTCAACGGTGCAGAGGTTATTTGATTTTAGGATTTATATGACTCATAATGATTGTTTACAGTTGTATCCCAACTGGTGTTAGGGGAGTCGTAGCTGGATCTCTTAGAAAGCCTGAACCCCCCCCCCCAGGTGAAAGAATCAGTCACCATGAAAATGCTGAACATGGGTTGGTTTATTCTCCTTCCATGCCTGTCTACATGACTAGGGTTTACAGGAGTAAGATTTGTATTTATACTAGCCTGTGATTTATATTTGTAAACGCTAGTTCAAAGATGTCACCACATGCCTGAGACTGTGCATGGACTGCTTTGAGATGTATGTCTGTGCATGGAGAAATGACTTCATTTTGATTTATAGTGTTTGGATAGGTTTGAGTGCCTTCGTACACGTTAGTGTTTCATTCTACACTATATGTACAGTATGTCTCCTTTGCGTGTATGCACACATTGATTGACTCCTTATTAATCATAGAAAGTCACTATGTAACAGCCTGTTACATTCTGAAATTGTCGGACAGGCTGAAATTGTCGACATAGCTTTAAATCTCAAGTGTCTATTTAGATTATTTTCTTGACTGCACTGTATGGAAGGAAGCCTTTTCCACCAGTAATATAGTAAAACAAATATATAGTATCTTGCACTTTTTAAATAGTATCTCAAAATACAAAAAAAAAAAATACTTATTGGATGAGTTTCTTCATTTGTAGCATTGTCTCCAAAGGAGTGTTTTCCTGGGGCACAGAGTGACCTAGGTAGGCTAACCTAACCAAGTAAAACTCTGGACCCTAGTTGTAGGGTATGGCATAGTAAAACAGTTTTATTACGGGCTATGATTTGACCTGTTCTTTCTAATCAGGTCATGTGTGTTTAAAAAACCCACTAAAACAACAACTGCAATTAGACAATAGAACTAACCGGGTTTAGCGTGCTTTATGCAGCGTTGCGTTGTGTAGGTCTTTGCATCTGTAGTTAAAACGTTACTCCCACAGTATGTCATCACTATGTGGTTAATTTTTGTTTTATTAAGGTCTAGGTAGCCTAGCCACCCAAAGTTTGAGTATAAACCAAATTCGATCACATTCACATTTTCTCTTAACACAAATAAATAGATGTATTTTAGGCTATATATACATAGCTTAGGCATAAATACATGTTACCACTTGGTTTCCCCTGGCCAGAGTGGAATATACAGTAGGACATAGGCTTCTTTAGGCTGCCTGCAGCTGTGGTTATCGGAAGGCTACAGTTGATCAGACTGAAGGACAAATTCATTGTGCATGAGGTAATAAGTCATGAGGTAAATCAGTCTAATCTACAGTACTTTGTCCCTCTTTTCAACGCTTTTGTGTCAATATTTTTTGGGGACAAATGCGAGCTTGCCACACTTGCTGGCGTCCCTACTGTGCTAATCTTTGCAACGTGGATAAATCAAACAAAATCTCCACATAATGTTACAAATTAAGAACCATAACCAATATGGATGTTCTACGATCTCAATTTTGAGTTACTATCTCAACATTTTTAGATATTATCAACATTTTAGTTGTTTGCGGTGGTGGGAATGAGCGTCCATAGCACTAAGCGACTGAGGTCTGGGCAAGAAGCAACCCCCCCCATTTGATTTTACCTCATATAATGACATCCATGATATTGATCAAATGATGCTTGGTTTGTTCCAGGCTCACTTTAATATGGTAGCTAGTGTAAGCCTATAGGAGCTCCTATATAGCTATGGTTAAGCTAAACGTCAGCATTCAGCTATAGCTAGCATGTTTATGTGAGGACGCAGAAATGATTTTGTTTAGCTAGCTAGCTAACGTTACCTAGCTGTGTAGCCTAAATTATAATACTGTATTGAATGATGCTGGATGATAACTTTTTTGTACTGTTATATTCGTATAGGAGGTGGAAACATTCATTCATATGCTAACGTTACTTGATCGTGAAGCATGTTGTTAGCTTGCTAATTGAATGTGTATGGACGATAAAATAACCTTTTTATTGTCTGCACATGCTTGTGGATTGTTGCATTATTCAATTGTGTAATATGGTTTTGTTGCATTATTTATGTTTTAGAATAAATGTTGTTGTTGAATAGTTTGTGCTGATTGGCTAGTGACTACTGTGATATTTACAGTCAATTTGAGCTGCAGACCAAGAATGAGGCTTTGCCAGCATTAAGGATGTAATATGAAATCTCTTTCGCCAATCCGCTCCTCACACTCTCCTTCCCCTCGTAGTGGGGACAGATCCTAAATGTGTGTGAACCCCGTGTATTTGAATGTCTGTGTGGCTCCATACTGGTAGTACTTCAACCAACGGCTGTGTTTGTGTGTAGGTGAAAGTCCAGCCACTGCCTCTTAAGGCTGACTGGCTGGCTGGAGACGGACGTTACCGGTTTGAAAATGTTTTCTTTCAAAGTGTGCGCCTTAGGACAAGGAGAATGCACCGGAAAAAGGGAATTGTATCAGTGCTGGACTTCGCTCCTACAACAAGGCCTGACCTTGACCAGGGGGTTTAACGAGTCAATGGGAGAGTTAAGCATAGCGAGGGAGAGGGAGTGAGGCCCACCTTTTCCTCTCTGTACACCTGTCTCTTCACTCTGCTATTGCTGCTGCTGTAAGAGTTTATTAAGTGTTGCTCTGCTAACCGATAGTCAAAAGTTGCTCCATGTTTGATAAGGGTATGTGTACCAATGTAATGCTATATCCCTTTTTGTACATTAGGCTTACTGATTGGCTAAGTGCTGATGAACTCTACAGCATGACTCTATGTTTGAATGTCTCTGTCTATTCCTCCCCCCCAGGTAGAAACACAGGCTCAGTCCTGTACAAATGTATTACAGAACTGTCTCCGGACTGGTTAGTGGGTATGACCATGTATATATATATTTTTTGCATGCTAGAAAGAAATGCTCAATCAAACTTAATTTTAAAAATACCAACAAATCAATCTTTGGTTTTCTGTATGATCCGTCTCCACGTATTACAATCAATTAATCTGATTTGGCATGCAGAAGATTTGCTAATGACATAACATACCCGCTTATAATGTAGATGAATGATTATTGTGCAATGGTGATCTGACAATGAGGTTATAGTGCGACGACGCTAACCATTGACTCCCAAGACAGGAATGGATCATATTATTATTATTATTCTATTGTGGAAACTGGATGTAAAAGCTACAAAGGCTGATCTACTGCATTGCAGAGCAGTCTAATAGGGGAAAACATGCTAATGCTAAGCATGCACTCTTGTCACGAATGGATGATTTAACAATTATTTAATTGAGCGGGAATGGTAAACACCCATGAGGAGAATGGATCCTGATGCTTGACACTGCCGTGGGAACCTTGTGTCCTTCATACTAACAGAAAAGTCAGTCTCTTTCGAGTTTGTCCTGTGATTTTTCCTGTCGGCTTATATTCATCACAGATATGATTTCCCGTTACTCAATTTCATGCTCTGTGTTCGAGTGGAAGAAAACTTAGACTAGTCTTGGATTAAGAAGCACTTTCATGCTTTTTAGTTCAGGACTAGGCGGAGTTGGACGGAGTCTGGGTAACTGGCCCTAGATGTTTTTAGTAAGTCTTGGTATTAGTGGTGCACTGACGTGACATTTTTGGCCGATACCGATATTTAACATTTTTAAGCCTTCTTGTGCAGTTAAATAGTTAACACACACGGACGCAGGTTTCTAAGGCACTGCATCTCAGTGCATGAGGCGTCACTACAGTCCCTGGTTTGAATCCAGGCTGTATCACATCCGGCCGTGATTGGGAGTCCCATAGGGTGGCGCGCAATTGGCCCAGCATCATCCGGTCCGTCACTGTAAATAAGAATTTGTTCTTAACTGACTTGCCTAGTTAAATAAAGGTTACATAGACACACCACACTGACCAAAAAGTTATTTGGTTGTCATTTACATATGTCCCCATTACCATGAAAACATATTTCTTTCACTTACTTGCTGTGCTGTTTCGTTGTTCAGTTGTTTCATTCTCGACCAGGATTTCTATGGAACTCCGTTTGGGTCTTTGCGTGTCCAAAAGATACACATCAAATAATGCTATTTGATATGTCAAATAAGCTTGTTGACCAATCAGGACCTGAATATGACTGCACTTCAAATAATAATTTAATGTGTTTTTATGTAATTATTACACATTGATTACACTATCAATCGTATTTCATATGTCACGATTCATCGATACGTATGCTATGATGCTGGTAAAGTTGTCTCGCACACCTACAGTGCTGGTCATTAAAAAAAAAGCTAGCTAGCTCATGGATGCAAACAATGTTCTTCCCCAAAAAACATAGCTAGTTTCAGTAGCTATAGTTAGCTAGTTAACTATATAGCTCGGTGTCATCTAAAATAACCCTCATTCAGAAGACAGTTCTTATTTGATTAATGGTGGTCGGAACCATCTTTGTGAAGCTAGTCACAATAGTGGACTTTTCAAAATAAAAGTACGGCATAATTCTACTTTGTATTTATTTGCATCACTGTCAATGACATACTTTTATTTTGAAGTCAAAGCGGCAAATTGTGCTTATTCCTTATTGTGGCTAGCTTCACAACACAACCCAGTCCGGTCAAGCCTGATGAAGCTAGTTGGCTGCTTCTGATGATAGCTTTGGGCAACAGGGTTAAGTAGCTAGCTAGCTATTTATTTTCATGAACTGAAGTTCAATTTCAAGAGGCGAACAACAACTGGCAACCTAGCTAATACTTACTCACAAGGATTCCTAAATCATTGCTAAGAATAATGAAAATGACTGCAGTTTCTACTGGTCATTTGTTTTCAGGCTGGTTAAATTGGTGCTAGCTAGGTACCAAGCTAAAGCTAGCTACCCCAGAAGTTGCGGTCGAACAAATTATGCTTTATTACTTCGTAAATACGTTGTTCGTGGTCGGTGTTTGCAGACTTTTTTTGTACAGCTTTGACAGTGCTACTGTATCTTTTTTGACACGCAAAGACCCAAACGGTGTTCCATAGTATGTATGTCGTGAAGCTAATAGCAGTGACGCTATTACTATGCAACTGAGGTAGGGCAACATCTGCAAAATAGCGCACTTGGTAGTGTGTGCTCGCCCAGTCAACGAAAGCCAACATCACCCACGACAGAGAAGGGTTGCTTGTCAAGGGCAATGAATTCCTTTCTGTTGGCTTTAATGGACTTCACCTTTGGGTTGTCTCTCCGAAAAGTTCTTACTCTTTCAAATGACTGTTCGATCCACACAGCAGGAATTCAAATAAATCAAAGTTTATTTGTCACGTGCGCTGAATTCAACAGGTGTACAGTGAAATGCTTTCTTACAGGCTCCGATAGCCCGGTTAGCCAATGTGCGGGAGCACTGGTTGGTCGGGTCAATTGAGGTAGTATGTACATGAATGTATAGTTAAAGTGACTATGCATATAAGATGAACAGAGCGTAGTAGCAGTGTAAAATAGGGGTTGGGGGGGGCACAATATGCAAATATTCCGGGTAACAATTTGGTAACCTGTTCAGGAGTCTTACGGCTTGGGGGTAAAACTGTTGAAGCCTTTTTGTCCTAGACTTGCCATGCGGTAGTAGAGAGAACAGTCTGTGGCTGGGGTCTTAGACAATTTTTAGGGCCTTCCTCTGACACCGCCTGGTGTAGAGGTCCTGGATGGCAGGCAGCGTTGCCCCAGTGATGTACTGGGCAGTACGCACTACCCACTGAAGTGCCTTGCAGTGATGCAACCGACTGTCTTGGTGTGTTTGGACCCTTCTAGTTTGTTGTTGATGTGGACACCAAGGAACTTGAAGCTCTCAACCTGCTCCACTACAGCCCCGTCGATAAGAATGGGGATGTGCGCGGTGCTCCTTTTCCTGTAGTCCACAATCAACTCCTTAGTCTTGGTTACGTTGAGGGATAGGTTGTTATTCTGGCACCACCCGGCCAGGTCTCTGACCTCGTCACTATAGGCTGTCTCGTTGTTGTCGGTGATCAGGCCTACCACTGTCGTCTGCAAACTTAATGATGGTGTTGGAGTCGTGGCTGGCCATGCAGTTGTGGGTGAACAGGGAGCACGCACCCCTGGGGAGCTCCAGTGTTGAGGAATCAGCGTGGCAGATGTGTTGCTACCTACCCTCACCACCTGGGGGCATCCTGTCAGGAAGTCCAGGATCCAGTTGCAGAGGGAGGTGTTTAGTCCCAGGTTCCTTAGCTTGGTGATGAGCTTTGAGGGCACTATGGTGTTGAACGCTGCGCTGTAGTCAATGAATAGCATTCTCACATAGGTGTTCCTTTTGTCCAGGTGGGAAAGGGCAGTGTGGAGTGCAATAGAGATTGCATCATCTGTGGATCTGTTTGGGCGGTATACAAATTGGAGTGAGTCTAGGGTTTCTGGGATAGTGGTGTTGATGTGAGCCAATACCAGCCTTTCAAAGCACTTCATGGCTACGGACGTGAGTGCTACGCGTCTGTAGTCATTTAGGCAGCTTACCTTAGTGTTCTTGGGCACAGGGACTGTGGTGGTCTGCTTGAGACATGTTGATATTGCAGACTCAATCAGGGACATGTTGAAAATGTCAGTGAAGACACAGGCCAGTTGGTCAGCACATGCCCGGAGCACACGTCCTGGTAATCCGTCTGGCACCGCAGCCTTGTATATGTTGACCTGTCTTACTCACGTTGGCTACGGAGAGCGTGATCACAAAGTCGTCCGGAACAGCTGATGCTCACATGCATGCCTCAGTCTTGCTTGCCTCGAAGCGAGCATAGAAGGTATTTATCTTGTCTGGTAGGCTCATGTCACTGGGCAGCTCGTGGCTGTTCTTCCCTTTGTAGTCTAATACTTTGCAAGCCCTGCCACATCCGATGAGCGTCGGAGCCAGTGTAGTATGATTCAATCTTAGCCCTGTATTGACACTTTGCCTGTTTTGATGGTTCGTCACAGGGCATAGCGGGATTTCTTGTAAGCTTCCGGGTTAGAGTCCCGATGTGCTGATATCCAGAAGCTATTTTCTGCCTTAAGATACGGTTTCAGAAACATTATGTGTAAAATAATTTACAAATAACGTGAAAATAAACACATAATTGCACAATTGGTTAGGAGACCGGAGGCCATCTCCTCCGGTGCCATCTTGGGCTAGGTTAGGAATGCTGTGTTGCACATTTAGCGCGACAATTTACTTGGCATCATTACATCATGTACGTTATATAGGCATGCACGGTAGCATTGACATCGATTTTTAACATCGGAACATCAACATGTTCACCGATATATCATGCATCCCTACTTGGTATCATATGTCACGCGTTGACTGTTTGTGACCATGTTCCTGACCACGATTGATTTGTTCATTGCCAGTTCTCCAAGTAGGCAGATCATTTCAGATCAAATACGAAGTTATAATTCGCTCAGTCATGTTCCTTATAGGCTGATTTTATGATTCTCTTTTCCAATGTCCGTACTGACACACAACTTGGAATACATACCCACAATGCATTGCTATTAAATGGTATGCTAGTGTGTACATTATAGGCTGTCATTGTAAATAAGAATTTGTTCTTAACTGACATGCCTAGTTAAATAAAAAGCTAAATCACATAAATAAAAATATTGTTTGTGTTTTGTGACTAAGAGATCGTATTACTCTCATAGCTTTATTGATAAGCTTACTATGTCAATAAATGATCTTCCCCTTAGTCATATCCTGTTTCCTCTTGGCTCATCAGGGAGTCAACATGCAGAAACATGTTATAGTCCAAGAACAGTCTTCCACCAGAAACCCTTGTTAACAGCTGTGGAATGTCTTGTGCCTGCTGGTGTTTTGAGGAAGCTACAGTTCTCTTTGATTTTGGTCTGCTGTCTTCAATGAATTTTCCAGCGGTTCTAACTGACATGATTTACAGTATGTTGTTCTCATGTTTTAGTTTGTGACCAATGTTTTGGGCTCTTTGGAATGGCAGCACTTTACTTAATTGCATCATCTCTGCAAATCCTATTTAGAGGCCACTAATGCTTTGATGGTGTGAGGTTCTGACATGTGTTTGCAAATGTTGATATTTTAGGTTGCTTATGTCGTTTGGGAATGCATGACACCTCACAGGGTGTGCAATGCCATACTCCTACATCAATTATGTAACTATTTGATAACATGATGCTCAAATCCTGTGGAGGGAACAAAATGGGTCATGGTAAATTATTTGCTTATATTAGAAAACTGTGGAATACATTTCCTTCCGTTCAGTTATGAAATGATAGTTACCAAGCAACTAGTCACAAACAAAACCTGAGGGTGCTTTCCAACTGATGCGGTGTTCACAGTGATGAATTCATGCAATGTTATATGCATTTGCGTTGTAAAATAACAAAGCAGTCATTACCTATATGTTTCGTTGTTTGCTTTGGCCTATGTATATTTATGTACTTGTCTACTGGAACTATACGATATAATCCAAATATGATATACAGTGCATACATGGATAGGCCCAATATGATCGTTGAGAGATCTGTTAAATGTTTCCTTCAACCTTTTTAATGGAAGCTGAAGTCGTATACTGTATTATCATAGCAGTGCTGTCTTTACCACTATGGCCTTGTTAGTATCTGTAGACTTTATGGGGTGCTGAGGACCCGATGCCTCAAGATCGACCTCAGAGCGTGGCCATTCTGTAAAATGACCATTGCTCAAACTCTCAGCTCATCAAGTGAAGTGGGCAGCTCGGAAGTCTCCCAAGTCCACCATGACTTTTCCACCAACTGTTTCTGTCCTAATGTTAACACAAAATTCCTTAGTTGAGAATGGAAAAGCTCTCACTGATCCAGAAGGAAATTACTGGATTTCTGTATTTTCCAGAGGATGTGGTGTTTTAATTCAGGCACATTTTAGGATGACCTAACAGAGGTCCTTTTGTAATACTTGAGGCTGAGTTGCCCTTCACCACAGTTTTAGGTTAGCATGACCAGGCTGTTCAAATGTGGGGTCCTTTGTTCTGGTACACACCTAAAACATGTCCCTTCTCCAGTTCCCAGGAGATTTCACTCCCTTTAAAAAAATATATATATCTGATGGAATTCACAGGCTTTAATGCTGAAAGAAAATCTATCTGTTATTCCAAAAGCATGGTTAGCTAATCCGTTGGTCAAATTTTGGAAATGAGAAAAATCAACATGAGACCATCTGAATTGATGTTGAATGGGTCGGGCTTCAGGGAGAAGCCAGGGAAAGGAAACTACTATTGCAAATTTAATCGATCATAAATAACTGTCATTTCCTCATGAGCAACATTACAGTCGTGGCCAAAAGTTTAGAGAATGACACAAATATAAATTTCCACGAATTCTGCTGCTTCAGTGTCTAAATATTTTTGTCAGATGTTACTATGGAATACTGGTGTATAATTACAAGCATTTTCATAAGTATCAAAGGCTTTTATTGACAATTACATGACGTTGATGCAAAGAGTCAATATTTGCAGTGTTGACCCTTCTTTTTCAAGACCTCTGCAATCTGCCCTGGCATGTTGTCAATTAACTTCTGGGCCACATCCTGACTGATGGCTGCCTATTCTTGCATAATCAATGCTTGGAGTTTGTCAGAATTTTGTGGGTTTTTGATTGACCACAAGTTCTCAATGGGATTACGGTCTGGGGAGTTTCCTGGCCATGGACCCAAAACATTCTGGAGTATATGCAAATTGCCATCATACAAACTGAGGCAGCAGACTTTGAAAATGTTATATTTGTGTCATTCTCAACTTTTGGCCACGACTGTACAGCAAAAGCAGAACACGGTGTCACATTCCGCTGTCTTCATTTTGTGAAAAGTTTTGGTACTATCTCAGTACTTAAACTGTATATACTACATACAATACATCTTAAGTATTAATACTCATAGTTTATTTAGTGTATATGTAATGTACAGTGCATTGGGAAAGTATTCAGACCCCTTGACTTTTTCCACGTTTTGTTATGTTACAGCCTTATTCTAAAATGGAGTCGTTTCTTTCCTCATCAATCTACACACAATACCCCATAATAACAAAGCAATAAATATATATATATTCAGAATGCACTTTATTTAGTGTGTGTTTGTGTGTCCCATAAGTATTCACATTTTGTTGCATTACAAAGTGGGATTAAAATAGATTCAATAGTGATTTTGTTATTGATCTACACAATTTTTTTGTTATTTTATACAAACGAATACAAATTATAGAACTAAAATATTGTCTGCATAACTATTCACCCCCTTTGTATAGGCCCTGCCTAAATCAGTTCAGGAGAAACAATTAAAATAAGTTACATGGACTGTGAAATAATAGGGGTTGACATTATTTTTTTTAATGACTTCCCCTTCCTCTGTGCCCCATAGATACAACATTGGTAAAGTTCCTCAGTAAAGTATTGAATTTCAAGCACCGATTAAACTACAAAGAGCTTTTTGAAAGAAGGGCAGGGACTGGTAGATGGGTAACAAATCAGAAATGTAATATATTTTTAAGCATGGTCAAGTTAATAATTACGCTCTTTGGAATATATAATAAACCATCCAGACACATCAAAGATGGTCTTGCTTCTGATCTGAGCTGCAGGACTGGAAAAAAAAACTGCTCAGGGATTTCACCATGATTCAGACTTCAAGGGCTGTGATAGTGACTCAACAATAATAATGTAAATTATAGTGAAAAGAAGAATACAAATATTCCAAAACATTAATCCTGTAAGGCATTAAAGTAATCCTGCTAAAACAAATGCACCAAAGGAATACACTTTTTTGGGCCTAAATGCAAAGCCTTATGATTGGGTCAAATCCAACACCACACATCACTAAGTAACTGTGTCCTTGTTTTCAAGCATTGGGGTGGCTGCATCATGGTAGGGGTATGCTTTTCATCTGCAAAGGCGTGAGTTTTTCAGGATAAAAAGAAACGGTATGGAGCTAAGTACAGGCAAAATCCTTTAGGAGAACCTGCTTCAGTCTGCTTGACACCAGGCACTGAGAGGAACCTTTCAGCAGGACAGAAACCTACAACACAAGGCCAAATCTACACTGGTGTGTCTTACCAAGAAGACCGTGAAAGTTCCAGTGTGGCTAAGTTACAGTTTTGACTTAAATCTGCTTGAAAATCTATGGCAAGAATAGATCATTGCTGTCTAGCCATGATCCCCAACACCTTGACAGAGCTTGAAGAATGTTAAAGAAAAATCGGCAAATATTGCACAATCCAGGTGTGCAGAATTCTTCGATTTACCTAATAAGAGTCAGCTGTCATCGCTGCTAAAGGTGTTTCTAACATGTATTGACTCAGGGGGCGAATACTTATTTATTCGAGGTAAATTAGTGTTATTTTTCATTCATCTTAAAAACCAAATGTAATGTTCAACTTTTTTTGTGTAGATTGTTGACAAAAAAATGGCAAATCCATTTGAATCCCACTTTAAATAGTTATGATAGGCACTATAGCAATGGATTCTGCACTGCATTGAAGCATAAGATGTTCTTCTCCTGACTAGTGAATCATAATTGCAGCTGTCAAAACAAATTGAGTGAAGCCAACTTGCTTACATGCAGTATTTAACCAAGTGGATACTTTTTATTTTGCAGAATATGCCTGGACAAGTAGCTATCTTATAAATAGTGGGATGCTGCACTGATTTACACCTCTCCAAATCTCTCTTCTTGATAGGAAACTTCAGTTGCTGTACAATGTCAATAGGGGTCCATTAATGGTACATTTCTGGTGAAACAATCACAAGGCATCTTTGCTCTGCTATTTCTCAGTGAGGGACTTGTTCAGTTGATTGACCAAGTGATGCCTAGCTCTTTACTCATCTTTGATTTTGCTTCAGAAAACTCAGGCGAGTTGAATATGTGATTTGGTGGATGAGCTTTTCCCACCTTTGGATGACCAATCACAATGAATTCCACCAATGTCAGTCAGAATGTACATATGTTTTCCCTGACTCTCTGTCCTCTTCTCCTTCCAGAATCCCCCCGTTTGTCCACTGCCTCCATCAGTAGTAATGAGCGGGCACCCTCCGCCACACCCTCCGACTGCTCCGACTTCCCCTCCGCTGGCCAGCGCCCCGTGAGCCTAGTCTCCACCTTGTCCTCGGGGTCAGGGTCATCCCGGGACGACGGCCCCGCTCCGCCTCCACCTGGCGGCACCGTGCCCCCTACCGGAGACGACATCGACTTGGAGCTGAATCCTCCGGTTGGCGTCGGCGATCAGGACCGCCAGCACCCCGATACAGCGGACCCTTCTGAGGAAGGACTGGTCTCTTGTGGCGGGAAGTTCGACCAGCTTAACAACAACAACACTGACACGCCCTCGCGGGCTGCCAGCACCCGCCACACGCCCCCGTTATCGCCCTTCGCAGCCATAACCATGGCGCCCAACCCCAAGATCACCTACTTGGATCGGGTGGTCATGGAGATCATCGAGACGGAGCGCATGTACGTGAGGGATCTGCGCAGCATCGTGGAGGTATGTGACAAAGTATCCTCTCTGCTTTTAAAGAGCTCCCATGCATTACACAGTCAAATTGACCTTAGTATTTGTTGGTTTGCCTGTGAAATGTCTTTATTGCAAAAGAGCTCAGTCAAAGTTTTGCCTATACAGAACTTGCCATTATCCCTCTATACACTGCTGGTAATCAAATCATAACAGTTCTGTGTATAGTGAGTAGGCTGTTTATGTGAAATATCACAATGTAAACTGACTTATGCACTTGCGAGTGTAGAAAAGGCACCCTAGCGTGAGGGACACTAGTGGGCAGACAGTGTCGCAGGCCTGGGATGTTTGCATGTGACAGGTGGGCTTTCTCCTCACAACCCCTTAGACAGGTCACACGATGGTCTAAGTCCCATTAGCACGTCCTATCTGTCAAGGCAGTCCCATGATTGGCCTAAACTTAAGGCTAGGCGCAAACAAAAAGGGCAACGAGAGGTCAGTCTCAGATTTAATGTGTGTTGTGTCTGGGATGACAATGTTCATAAAAATCACATTTTAAGGCATGTTTGTAAACCATTGCATTGTGTGGACCAAAGAGATTGACAATGTAAACAAGGGTCTTTCATCTGGTCTCAAGTCGGGTGATTGGCTGGACTATTCATAGATAGCTATGAGGATACGGTTGTTGGCAGTAGGAAGGCCTCATGCTGAGTTGAATCCTTCAATCTCAAGCAATTTGAGTAACTCCAAAAGAGCGTCGCTGGAGAGCTGTCATTCACTTAAATGGCAAATCCAGTTAGCGTGGTCAGACCAGTGCAGCGTTAGGGGGCTTAGCAGGTTTGTTTGTGTGCGAAGGAGACTGCAGCGCGAGCATGTTTTTCTTCTTCGTGTGTCAAGGCTTGTGACCATATGCCATTTCAGCCACATGCCACTCCATTTCAGCCACATGCCACTCCATTTCAGCCACATGCCACTCCCAATTTCAGCCACATTTCAGCCACATCCATTTTCAGCCACATGCCACTCCATTTCAGCCACATGCCACTCCATTTCAGCCACATGCCACTCCATTTCAGCCACATGCCACTCCCATTTCAGCCACATTTCAGCCACATCCATTTCAGCCACATGCCACTCCCATTTCAGCCACATGCCACTCCATTTCAGCCACATGCCACTCCCATTTCAGCCACATGCCACTCCATTTCAGCCACATGCCACTCCATTTCAGCCACATGCCACTCCCAATTTCAGCCACATGCCACTCCCAATTTCAGCCACATGCCACTCCCAATTTCAGCCACATGCCACTCCATTTCAGCCACATGCCACTCCATTTCAGCCACATGCCACTCCATTTCAGCCACATGCCACTCCCAATTTCAGCCACATGCCACTCCATTTCAGCCAGTTCTCTCGACTGTATGGAACTGACTTGAACATTTTGACTTTTATCAATGACTTATCAGTGGGTGGAGATAGGAATCCACAGATACCAGGTGTGACGTCACTGGGTTGACTATTATTAACCCTTTAAGGCTAATGCTGTGGGATCATCTCCTTACATAACAATGGGTCTTGACTGGAGGATCATGCCGGTGCTTAAGCAGACAAGTCAATGTCTGTCTTCTTCCATACAGGATGCTGCATGTGGAGATTATGTGTACATTATGCACTGCACAGAATGATTCATCAAACATAATCCAAATATGACAACTTTGCAAACGCCATACACTAGTGGGTGAACACACACAGACACAATAGTGTTTACATAATAACATCTGCCAAATCAAATTGTATTGGTCACATACACCTGGTTAGCAGATGTTAATGGTCACATACACCTGGCTAGCAGATGTTAATGGTCACATACACCTGGCTAGCAGATGTTAATGGTCACATACACCTGGCTAGCAGATGTTAATGGTCACATACACCTGGCTAGCAGATGTTAATGGTCACATACACCTGGCTAGCAGATGTTAATGGTCACATACACCTGGCTAGCAGATGTTAATGGTCACATACACCTGGCTAGCAGATGTTAATGGTCACATACACCTGGCTAGCAGATGTTAATGGTCACATACACCTGGCTAGCAGATGTTAATGGTCACATACACCTGGCTAGCAGATGTTAATGGTCACATACACCTGGCTAGCAGATGTTAATGGTCACATACACCTGGCTAGCAGATGTTACTGAGAGTGTAGCGAAATGTTTATGCTTCTAGTTTCAACAATGCAGCAATATCTGACATATTTAACAATTGCACAACAACTACCTAATACACACAAATCTAAGTAAAGGGATGGAATAAGAATATATACATAGAAATATATGGATGAGCGATGCCCGAGCAGCATAGGCAAGATGGTATAGAATACAGTATATACATTTGAGTATGTGACCAATAAAATGTGATTTCATGTACACACACACACACACACCATGCTGGTATAGTGTTATTCCAGACCAGCTGTGGTTTAGACACACACACCACGCTCAAGCACAACACTTACATACTGTACACACACATTATGCTTTTAACACATGCTCATCCACACTCTCACACCCATCAGTCGAGAGCTCAGTCAAGCAAATCCTGCTGAGAAAACGATTGTACAATGGCTGCACAGACTCGTTCTCTCAGGCATGTCTTCCTCTCGATAATTGTATTATTGAATTTTTTTAGCTAGACACAGTACTCTTAGAAATTGCAATCATATAAACATGTATTCCATGAATACCTAAATGAGTGAAGTGAATGTTTTCTCATCTTATGATAAATGACGTCTTGAAACTGTAGCACCGTTTCATTTTAAAGGACCAGGAAAATACTCTGGAATGACTTGTGTAGCTGACAACATACTAGAGCTGGGACGACAAACCGAAAATGATCAATACTGACCGAACTGACCATTACCATTATCCATTATCATTTTACTGATATCCAAAATAACGAATAGTATCCTTTACTAAGAGGAAAGTGATGTTTCAAGTAAAATAAGGGGACAATGATAACCACAACATTTAAAGTAGTGGTAGTTGTCCTACGACAGATTTAAAAAAATATATAATATAAAAAATATTACACTTAAATTGATATGGATTTTTGTTCATATGGCCCAGCTCTACAACATACCATTCGTTACATCACATTTATTTGAAGTAGTGGAGTCAGTGCTTTGCATTTCTTTGTCTTTTTTGTCCTGAAATCCATTGGTTACTTGGTTGGGTTAGGGTTGGAGTACTTGGTTGGGTTAGGGTTGGAGTACTTGGTTGGGCTAGGGTTGGAGTACTTGATTGGGCTAGGGTTGGAGTACTTGGTTGGGCTAGGGTTGGAGTACTTGGTTGGGCTAGGGTTGGAGTACTTGGTTGGGCTAGGGTTGGAGTACTTGATTGGGCTAGGGTTGGAGTACTTGATTGGGCTAGGGTTGGAGTACTTGATTGGGCTAGGGTTGGAGTACTTGATTGGGCTAGGGTTGGAGTACTTGATTGGGCTAGGGTTGGAGTACTTGATTGGGCTAGGGTTGGAGTACTTGATTGGGCTAGGGTTGGGGTTGGAGTACTTGATTGCTTGACGAAGTCATGAGTGCCCAAAAGGCGGCTATCCAGAATTAGACATTTTTTTAATAGAGCAAGATCCCACTCAAGTAACAGATTTTGGTCTGAAGAAGAGCTCTCGGCTGACTTGACATGGTATTAGCGACCTTCAGGAACTCTGTCTACAATCTGCCATGTCATTTGCGTGGCAACTGATCCATCAACATGGTAAACCTATGAAATTATTGCTCAGAACCCCAGATTAGCCAATCGGGGCACAGAAATGTCCCGCTCTCTGTCTCAACAGAGGTCATATGGTCGTGTTTTTTTATTCATTTTATTTTACCAGGTAAATTCACTGAACACATTCTCATTGATGCAAAGTATCAATGACCCAAGTCTGCCTCAGAAGTAGTCCTATGTCCCATACTGTAGTTCCTGCACGGGGTAAAATTTGCTTGTCGGCACAAGTCTAGGGTGAGCACCGTCCCTCAATACATTATGTGGGAAAATGCTAAACTGACCTTCAATTAGTGTCGCTAGGGGAAAGTTCCCCCTACTTCATGACCTTGACCCCACACCACCATCAATGCTCTAGCTCAGTATTGGCAAGTCTGACTGAAAGTCTTTGTTAGCATGTTAGGCTGGAGTTGGAACTTGACTACCTCACAAGTAGAGGATCAGAAGCATCTGCTCAGACTATATCACTGTAATGTATCAATTCAATTTAACAGCTATATTGGCATGGGAAACATATGTGAACATTGCCAAAGCAGGTGAAGTAGATAATAAACAAAAGTGAAATAAACAATACAAATGAACAGTAAACATTAAACTCACAGAAGTTCCACAAGAATAAAGACATTTCAAATGTCATATTATGTCTATATACAATGTTGTAACGATGTGCAAATAGTTAAAGTACAAAAGGGAAAATAAATGAACATAAATATGGGTTGTATTTACAATGGCGTTGGTCACTGGTTGCCCTTTTCTTGTGGTAACAGGTTACAAATCGTGCTGCTGTGATGGCACACTGGTATTTTACCCCGTAGGTATGGGAGTTCATAAAATGTTTGTTTGTTTTCAAATACTTTGGATCTGTGTAATCTGAGGGAAATATGTCTCTCTAATATGGTCATACATTGGGCAGGAGGTTAGGAAGTGCAGCTCAGTTTCCACAGCATTTTGTGGGCAGTGAGCACATAGCCTGTCTCCTCTTGGGAGCCAGGTCTGCCTACAGCGGCCTTTCTCAATAGCAAGGCTATGCTCACTGAGTCTGTACATAGTCAAAGCTTTCCTTAAGTTTGGGTCAGTCACAGTGGTCAGGTATTCTGCCACGGTGTACTCTCTGTTCAGGGCCAAAAAGCGTGACAGTTTGCTCAGTTGTTTTAGTAAATTCTTTCCAGTGTCAAGTATTTACGTATCTTTCTGTTTGCTCATGAGTTGGTTGAGTCTTGTGTTTCTGTCCTGGGGCTGTGTGGGGTGTTTGTGAACAGAGCTCCAAGGCCAGCTTACTTAGGGGACTCTTCTCCAAGTTCATCTCTCTATAGGGAATTTAGTGTCTCTTTTCTGGATTTTGATAATTAGTGGGTATAGGCCTAATTCTGCACTGCATGTGTTATTTGGTGTTTTACGTTGTACACTGAGGATATTTTTGCAGAATTCTGCATGCAGAGTCATAGTTTGGTGTTTGTCCCATTTTGTGAATTCTTGGTTGGTGAGCGGACCCCAGACCTCACAACCATATAGGGCAATGGGTTCTATGACTGATTCAAGTATTTTTAGCCAGATCCTAATTGGTATGTCGACTTGTATGTTCCTTTTGATGGCATAGAAGTCCCTTGCCTTGTTTCTCAGCTCGTTCACAGCTTTGTGGAAGTTACCTCTGGCGCTGATGTTTAGGCTGAGGTATGTACATTTTTTTTTGTTGCTCTAGGGCAATGGTGTCTTGATGGAATTTGTGGTCCTGGCGACTGGACCTTTTTTGGAACAACATTTATTTTTTTGTCTTACTGAGATTTAGGTCTGACAGAATCTGTGCAGAAGATCTAGGTGTTGCTGTCGGCCCTCCTTGGTTGGTGACAGAAGCACCAGATCATCAGCCAACAGTAGACATTTGACTTCAGATTCTAGTAGGGTGAGGCCGGGTGCTGCAGACTGTTCTAGTGTCTCTGACTTAACATTTGACTTAATTGAAGAACCTGCTGTCAGTGGTAACGTGCATGGGTTGATTTATGTGTGACACCTTTTTACTTTCTCACTGAAATGACAAAGGTTTATTCTCTTCAAGCTTGAGTTGTTGGAGGATGTAAGGTAGGGCCTCTCTATAGATATCAAACAACAGAGGCAGGGTCCCTAAATCTATTTAACTAACCACACAGCGCCAACCCTGGGCACTCCTATACCCCCCCTCCCCCACCCAAAAAGATGACTTCACAATCGTCCAGGATCTTACCTGACCATTCATTCACCAATAGAGAAAACCCATACTTACAATTCCAGTATTTTCTATCACAATTCCCTCTTTAACGTTTGTGGGTTTTGGGTGCTGGCCATGGTGCCTGGTTTGATTTTCATTCGAGCCTCTTTAACTGGCTCAGAGATGTAAAACGATACATTGTACGTGTGCGGGTTTCGCATGAGCTGGAATTTCCCTGTGAACTTGGAAATGTTTTAGCAAAAGTATGCCTCAGTGAGGTAAATCTGTAAGGTTGGAAAATGAGCGGTGTAACACACAATCCGAAGCGGTGTTCCACATTCGGGGGAATGTTGACTTTCCCGTCGAAGCAGAAAGAACTGATTTCACCGTGGGCTTTAGTCCACAGTGCTGTAAATGACATCTCCACTAACACCATTTCTCCACTGTATTTGATGAGCGGATACCATAACTCCATTTGGGTGTGGATTGCCTGTATATTCATTCGTTAAAATTTGTGATGTACGTTTTTGTTGAAATATGCTGACTCGTATACGTTTGCACCAAATAGGTCAGTGTATTCAGGCACGACTCCAACCACTACCCCACCCCACCCCATTATCCATTCAACCATATGTAACAGGATCCTTCTCTGCCACGGTCGACTCGAGATTCAAACCAGTGTTCCCAACCATACAGCATACCCATGAAGCCACTGACATTAGCACTAGCCTGGGGTCGGCCAGTATTTTAGGTTTCTGGGAAGGTGGCATCAGTGAGCGACGCTAACTTAGCCCAATATGCATCCTTTCCATTGTTGCCTGCATGCTCTTGTCCCATGAGCATTAATATGACAGAGAAGGAAACACTAACACACTTCACTCTAGAAAGTTTGCTTCCTCCCATGAGGACCAGAGGTGAGGAAAACCAGTCTTTCTCTTCCACTTTTCTTTCTCGCTCCCTCTCCTTTCTTTTTTCTTTTTCCTTTTCATATTTGTGTGTGTGTCTACATCACCAGCATGTGTTGAATAGATGAGAGAAAGTAGTCCCCAAGGAGCAGGTTGTCTGATGTCAGACTGAGGAAAGCCTTGATTTACAGGGAGTAAGGGAACAGGAGACCTCCCTCAGTGAGCCACCAGGGAAGCGTTGCAGGCATTGACAGAAGGGGGGCACTAAACGATAACCCGTGATCAAGCAGGAAATCGAACTAAAACATATTGATATTAGTATCTTGCTTTATTTCGTGGGGGGGGTAGTAGCTGTTTAGATATTAACAGTGTGGAGTGGTGTGTGTTGGATTTAGAAATGAAAGTGTAAATAGACGGCTGAACATTCTGAGCTAATCCTCCATCTGAGGTCTGATCTGCTTTTCTGATTATACCTTGACTGCATTTCAGATCAACTGGAATCTAACATGCCTCCACCACAGCCTAGTTTACACTTGTTTGTGTGTACCTGCCTGAGTGTGCGTGTGTGTGCCCTTTGTGTATGTGTGCCCTTTGTGTGTGTGTTTGTGTAAGTAAATTGGTACAGTACATACTATAAGATAACTTCATCATGTGCATCTGTTGAATAACATGTTTTGTGTATTTAAGAAGGATTAGGTAAGTGTGTTTGTGGATAAGGGGAAATTTGCACACGTCATTGTGTAATGAACTATTCCAATGAAGATTTGCATTCGAAGATGAACACCGAGATGAATGTACATGCACCCGCCGACCTGTCTGTGTGCTTGTAAACAATAAGCTTTTGTTTAGTTTTATCTAACCTCAATTCACCAGACTGAACAATGTTGTGTGCTTCAAAAACCTGTTTTGGGCCTAGGTTATGGTACAACGAAACTCAAATGTTTAGACAACTGTCATGATGTGCGGCGTGGTTGAAGCATCTCTCGTCTCGCTGGTGTTCTCTGTTCACCTCGTATGATCCCTTTGACCTGAGTTGACCACTTCGGTTAAAGCACATAGCCCACACGTAGATCTGTTATTTATCCTCGTTGAGTGTTCTATAATGTCTGCAGATGGTTGGACTGCATCCCATTGCCAGGAGGATTAACAAAATGCAGCATGTTAAGCATAACATCACAGATCTAGTACAAAGCCCCTCTGACGCTTGCTTACACTGAGTAAAGCGGATACCTTTTGCGTTCGCTTGCGCCAAATTGGAAGCTGACTGTTACGTGGGCGCTAACAACGTTATTTTGGTCAACCTGCATGATGATTACTGTCTTTTGCGTTTTGAACTGCTAGACAAAAATGAGACATGTCAGATTTCACCATGCTGTTCACTCACCCCCTCTAGTGGATGGATGACTAACTGTCACACACACGCACACACAACTCCACCCAACCTGAATGACTATGGAAGTGCTGCAACTGGAAGCTGAAGGGTCTCCCGAGTATTTATTTTTAGCACAAAGTGGCATATCAATACACAAACACACACACTAATGCTGTCACTTGCATATGTTATATTGTCTCATGACCAAGTTTAGATGTCAAAATAATCATTGAGGGTTTACAGTTATGAGATCAACCCAGAACCTAAAATAATGCTGACTTGTCAAGCAGTTTGCAAAAGGGTCTATTTGCTCCCTTCTGTATATACAGATTTCAGTCTACGGACGAATGTAAAAGCCTGACCATAACATGGCAGGTCCTGACCATAACATGGCAGGTCCTGACCATAACATAACATGGCAGGTCCTGACCATAACATAACATGGCAGGTCCTGACCATAACATAACATGGCAGGGCCTGACCATAACATAACATGGCAGGGCCTGTCAATCATCATCCAGAGAATGGTACAGTAACTACAGTATGAATTTTCAAAACATACTTAAATGGCGTGTTATCAGTGTCACACGGAGTTTCTCAGAATCATTTGTTATTTATGTTTGAACTTTGACATGTATTGGTTAGATACAAACCAAAATAATATAGAGACAATCAGGGCAGATGTTAAAAAATAAAAATAGAGGCATTGAATCAAAAAAAGTATTTAGGTAAATAGGCTTTATTAGTCAAAGTAGGAAAAGTAAAGAAATTAGTGTGTGTGTGTGGCGCTCACTCGGGCTTTTCAAATGTTCAGTGACGTGAAAAAGGAGGAGGGACGGAAAAAAGGTTGGCTTGAAGGAGGGACGGGAGGGGAGAAGTGATCTGGCATCTGCAGTTAGGGGAAAAGTTTCTGTCTGGCAGACTTTCACCCCCAATAGAGGACAATAGGAGAAGAGAAAATTGACATTAGTTTAATCAGGATGGAACTTTGCTGTCTGTATTATTAGCTCCTTCAGGATATTAATGTCATTAGTGCTAACTTCGTGGACTAATTCTGAGCTAGAAAACCCATAACTGTTTTGAGGCTCCCTAATGCACAAAAAAACTTTTTACATTGGTTTTAAATAAACCTTAACCCTATTCACTACCTCAGAAGTTTCAGTGCTACATTTACCTTCATGTTGTCTGATTCTGGCAGTTCATTTGCACCCTTCAAGAGGATCTACTTTGTAATAATATATGAAATGCTCAAATGACGCACACGTATTCAACAGGAGGTCGAACCCTGAGAATCGTACCTGTTTTGGATTGGGTTGGGTGTTGGACTTCTCCATCTTCTGTTGCCTCTTGGCCTGCTTCTTCTGGGACTTTTCCCTTTGGCTCCTCAACCATTCCTCCTCTACCTTCTTTCGTTCCTCCATTGCCATCAGCAGCGTGGCCCTTTTTTTCTGCTCAAACATAGCACAGGTCATGCCTCGGTCTAAATTGCCTTTGATGACCAACTGGTCCCCTTTCTTTTCCTCATTTACGAATGTCTTCTTGATCTTTGTCTCGTGGTTTTGTCTTACTATTTTGTTCAGCCAGTACACCGCCCTTCTGCACTTGCTGTTTCTGATGAACGCTTTTTTTTCTGCCTCATCTTGGAAGTCCTTGTCCGCTTCGTCACTGGTCTCGGTCTGGAGGCTTGAGCAATCTGAGCCCTCTGGGTCTTCATCTTCATCCACCAGGAACTGTTTGTGATTTTTCTTCAGTTCCGCAATGATCTTCTGACGTTCGATCTCAAAGGCCTCGCCCTGAGCCTTCTGCTCAGCTTCCTCGGCCTGAGCCTTCTGCTCAGCTTCCTCGGCCTGAGCCTTCTGCTCAGCTTCCTCGGCCTGAGCCTTCTGCTCAGCTTCCTCGGCCTCCTTGAGGAGCCTCTGCTTGGCATCTTCAATCTCCGACGAATGGACGATCCTCTCCTTGTAGGCAACATCTACATCGATCCATTCGTTGTCATCAAGCTCGATGTCCATCACTATACATTGAGCCTCGGCAGCCATCTCAGGCTCTAAATCCTGGTTGGGCTCCGGAGCTTGGTCAGTCTGGGTCTGGAGCCAGGACTGTGGTGTGAGGTCGGCCTGAGGCCTGGGCTTGCACACGATGAGTCCCTGGGGCTCCGGCGCAGCCTGATCACCCTCCACCTGTTGCTCTGTCAGGCTCTGGGCTCTCATTTTCTCAATCACTTTCTGTAATTCAAAATGTTAATACTAAATTAACAACAATTGCAATTACGATCTCTATTCTGCTATTCAATAATAATCATCATAATACTCATGTAAAGTCATTGTTATTGTCATCATATAACATCATCATCATCTTGGTCATAATGTCTGCCTTGCCTGCCATCTTAGCATCTCAGACTGTTGTTGATGCTCTCTTCCAGCTTTCATGATCCTCGTCTGTCTCAGCTGGAGGTCATAGTCTTTCAGGTTTTGCTCCTCCTTGAACCACTCAATTTCAGCATTTTTCTTCCTCTCAATCTCTTGAATAGCTTCCTGTAGTCGTCCTTCAAACTCCTCTTCCAAATTCTTTCTAAGGTGCATCTCTATCTTCCTTTTGATTTGTTGGAGTTTCTCCAGCTGTCCTTCTTTCATCTTCCCTAGCTCTTCCTCCAGCTCTGTTCTTCTGTTGGTCTCCTCCTGGATCATGGTCCTGGCCCTCTCAACCAGCTGAGTCCTTTTCTCTCTCTCTTTCTTGACCGTATTTTTGCACCTCTCCAGAAGGCTTTGCGCGGCCTCCTGAGCCTGCTCTGCTTCTTCCTCCTCCAT
Source organism: Oncorhynchus tshawytscha (assembly GCF_018296145.1). Classification (NCBI taxonomy): domain Eukaryota; kingdom Metazoa; phylum Chordata; class Actinopteri; order Salmoniformes; family Salmonidae; genus Oncorhynchus; species Oncorhynchus tshawytscha. The sequence goes on from NC_056433.1 coordinate 10,761,814, forward strand.
CCGGCGGAGCTTATCTTTCAGACGCTGATTCTCCGTCTCTCTCTCCTCCCACCTGCTCTCCATTTCTTTATGGAGTACGATATTGCACCTCTCCTTGGTGCTCTCTGCTCTCTTTGACCCATCCTCTCTTTTATCCGTGAGTCCTCTCTGACCTTTGATCCTTAGGTCAGGACTGCTCGATTCATTTGCCATTCTTCTAGCAGGAGTAACAGAACATATACAGTACTCGTCAAAAGTTTGGACACGCTTACTCAAGGGTTTTCCTTTATTTTTGTTATTTTCTACATTGTAGAATAATGGTAGATGACCTGGCCTCTACAATCACCCGACCTCAACCCAAGGTAGATGGTTTGGAATGAGTGAAGGAAAAGCAGCTAACAAGAAAATAGTAAAAATAAAGAAAAAAGCTTGTGTGTCCAGACTTTTGACTAGTACTGTAAATGCAACACTCCCAGAACATATTGGCTAAATACACCATTCACACAAGACACATGTGTCTTATTCCATAGAGAGAGAATGCAAAGAACACTATCATCACCAAGAGCCTATGAGCAGTTCTACAGTATACATGTACGAATAACGAGCCCCACCACTAACCTAAACTTTGACCTCTGTGACCACACCCACATATACTGATTGGTTCATTCCTCATATGAATCCTTTGCTTTGAGAGACAGTTTCTTTACACTAGCCATTGTTCCCCTAAACCAAATATCTTTCTTTACAAGTAGTTGAATTGTTAAAACATGTAAGGTAACCACAATGCTCTCTGTTTCCTATTTATCCAGTCGTGGAGTTTTAGTAAGACATTGAAGACATGTCTACTCACCACCATCCAGTCACTCCAGCTAACTGTCTGTGACTGAATCAGTAATGGATTTGGGATTTTGTGTTTGACCTCATGACAACGCATTGTGATGTCATTCTAATGTCATGTACGCTGACCTACGCTGACCAGCTGAGCATCACAATAGAGTGCTGTATTCTGCCCCATTTGAATTACATAGAAAACAATTTAATAGGATTTGTATCCAGTGCCACCTTAACAGTTAGGCCTAATCAGAGACAAACATTTGCCTGCTGTACTTGTGCACATATACAGTTGAGGCAAGTGCACCACTTTTAGTTTTGGTTATATTTTAAATGTGCTTTCATAGGTTGCGTGAATGCTAGTTTACTTTATCCTGGTATTTCCCAATGACAGTATCGAAAAAAAAAAATATATATATATATATATATATATATATATATATATATTAGTAGTTTTTAAATCACTAGCTACCCTTTTCTTATTTTAGTCACTGGTGAAAGTTATAGTCAGTTATCTGAATATTTGCAATAAAGAGCGAATAAAAATCCTCATATTAAACAGACTATGGTTGTGTACTACCAGACTGTATAGTGCACAACCTTTGACCAGAGCCCTGTGTGCTGTCCCGGATAAAAGGTAGTAGTGCACTATTTAGGAGAGAGGGTGCCATTTGGGACACACGTTAAGGTATAACTGAAGTCAGATGAAGGTACTTACCAATGCATAGAGATCAGATTGTATTGCTCTTAAGTATCCTAATTCTATGTACCAACGGCACTCTGTCACTCAACTGAATCAGTACTGGTGGATTTGGGCTTTTATACCCTTTCCTGCATTGTGATGTCATGCCTATGTCTATGATGTCATGCTTAGTGACACACGTCCAATATGACGTGTGTCACTGATGAGAAGTGTGACAAAAGTACAAAACAAAATCATGTATTTTATTTAACTAGGCAAGTCAGTTAATTAAGAACACATTCTTATTTTCAATGATGGCCTAGGAACAGTGGGTTAACTGCCTTGTTCAGGGGTAGAATGACAGATTTGTACCTTGTCAGCTCAGGGATTCGAACTTGCAACCTTTAGGTTACTAGACCAACACGCTAACCACTAGGCTACCCTGCCGCCCCATATGCTTGAGGTACTATCTATATGTGGCTCCGAAGTACCCATTCTTACCAAGTCATTTATACCAAATAAACACCTGTGGTGATTGGACTTTAAAAGAAAGCGTTATGATTTGATAGGTGTCCATAGCTCTTTGAGAATACGGGGGGAAATGTAGCGTACCTGGGTTTTTAAGACTAGGTGTGAGCATGTTTCATGAACAAGGTGCTAGTTAGTTACACTCTATTTAGTAGATCGTGTGTGGACCTAAAATGCTCATTGATGAAAAGTGGAAAGTCCATACTAAAATGTAGGCATGAAAGTAAATGAATCCACTTTTTTTACTTTGTTTGAGACTTTTGCGTCATGATGTAGTCAGTTTCACCTCAGTCACAATTCATCTATCTGCCTTGCAGGACTACCTGGCCCACATCATCGACCAGGCAGACCTACCCATTAGACCAGAACAGGTGTGTGCCCTGTTTGGAAACATCGAGGACATTTACGAGTTCAACAGGTGAGCCGCTGACTAACTCATTTCTCTTATCCTTGTGAGGATGTAAGGAATTACTGTACGAAGGAGTGAATGACTGAATGAATGAAAGAATGAGTGAGTGACTGTTTTTCCCAGTACCCAAGTTACACACGGATTAACACTATTTACAATGTCAAGGCAATTCTATTGAACTATTGATGAAACTATTGTGTCCTTAACACAACACAAGTAAGGATTCTCAGAGTCAGTCACGTTCATTAAATATTTACAAGAGGAGAATTTCAGAATTGATGTGCCTGATTTGATGGGTGAAATTGCTCTCATGAAAATGTTGATTGCTGAGCTTGGAAGACCATTTACAATGATGGATTTGATGTTGGCGTTTAGGGCACACGTTAACACATGCATGCCTGCATGCCTGCAACAGACGCACGTTAACACACGCATGCCTGCAACAGACGCACGTTAACACACGCATGCCTGCAACAGACGCACGTTAACACACGCATGCCTGCAACAGACGCACGTTAACACACGCATGCCTGCAACAGACGCACGTTAACACACGCATGCCTGCAACAGACGCACATTCTTTGCACGTCTCGCTCCAGTAGACAATGAAACAGCATATTTACTCGGTTACACTTTTGTGTCAGGCTACCACTCACATCATTTGTCATCAATGGTTTTGTACACCACAGTTGGTTCATGGTGCCGGGGAGCAGTTTACAGAAGACCCGCCTGTGTTGACAGTGGTCCTTTGTGCTCTGAAAGGCCCAATTGTATTAGTGTGTCAGATCTAGAGCCAGAGACCCACAGAGGCCTATCAGAGAGAGAGATTTGGGTTGCAAGTGAACAGGGGCCAAGTCCTGTGTTTAGGAAAAATAAATAATTTAACCACACTGCCTCCCAAAACAATGTCTGTGTGCACACACACATACAAATAGCTACTCTCTCGTCCTCTTATTCACTGAAGCATCTGAACACCAAAAGCTGTGTGCTAAAGATAGCTGGCCTCATGACCAGTAACGTCACCACACTCCTACTGTTTGTTAGTGGTGGGTCGTGTCCAGGCCACCCACCTCACTACCCAATGCTATCCTACAGTGCCTGAGATTAGAGAGTCCCATCTATGCTCCAGCATCCACAACAATGTTTGTTAGTGGTGGGTCCTGTCCTTTTTAACTTTGATTTACGATGACATGCAATACTCCCTGAAGTCAGAGATGGTATACCGATGGCCTCCCCTTTCCCCTACTACTGCAGTAGCACATATGACGTCTGTCATTAAGTAAGCACAATGAAAATGCTTGTGCTTTATATTCATTGGCTAAACTACATGTTTTTTTCCCCCAATGTCCTCTAACGAAAGTCATCCATGTTCACCCCAGGGTCACTGGAATAAAACACAAAACCCACACTGGAGTATTTCAATGAGGTGTAGCACCAAAAGAAGCATTTTCTAGCCCTGCCTATGGAGAAGAAGTAGGATCATTCAGTAGCACTTTAGTCAGGCTCACTGTTCAGAGGCCTTTGTACACAGTAGAGTACATCCTCTAACAACTTTGGTAGTGTATTGCAATGAGCCAGCAAATCAAGATGGATGAATATTTGTTCCATTTTAGGCAGACTGGTATAGATGATAAACTCTATGAATTTCATTGCACAGTGGCACTTCCTACCTAATTATTATTTTGTAGAGTGGTTGGCTCATAAGAAAGCACCTGAAAGAAAGTGTCTGGAATTTGTGTGAAAAGGGATTGAGAGGCTCGCACATGGTATATTGGTGCTCACTAGCCTCGTACCACCATCCTGATCTGGCGAGCATACATTCTGTTTCTCAACACTGATATGTGAAGTGAAACTAAACAAGAACGCAGCCGTCAAGAGGGTCGATCAGGAAAAGGTTTCTGTCTACAGGCCTCTCAATCCTTCATCTCAGTGTAATAGTTTTTGCCCAGTACCGGTTTTCAGGATGTACCTATATATCACCCTCCCCTTTATCCGTGGTATTTGTGTGATACCATTACCCTACATATCTTCCTTCCACAGGAATCTAGTACATTGGGTGTGCTGTATTAGGGATGGGTGTTTGTCATGTTTTGACTCTTCACATTATTCATTTGTTTGTACTTTTTGTTTAGAATATAAGGCCCGCAATGAAAAATAAATATGTGCATTTATCTATATGCCAACCGATCGCAACAATCTAATTTATCATATCCATTACAGATAACAAATCCTCATTGCTAAAGTGGCCCATATATATATTCAGTCAGTAAAAAAAGCAAGTGCCATTTTAAGATTAATTTATAGAAACTGTAATATCAACTGGTTATAGTATATCGTGGAAAACAGTCTATATACACAGTCTATATACACAGTCTATATACACAGTCTATAGTGTATATATATAGATATATATCTATCTCTTCAAAAAGGCACTCTGCAGTGGTGCTTGATCGTAGACGCCTGTGGCTGTGCAAATTACTGTTTGAATGTGTAAAGTTGTGCCTGCTAGAGTTATGTAGGGTTGTGACGATAGCAGTATCGTCATGTTTTTTCCAGGGCAAAAATGTAAACGAAGCAGACCGAACTCTTTGGTCCTGTAAAAACCCGCTGTATGTAAGTGTTAGAGGAATTCCTATATGTTTTGTAGCCAAAACCAAATTCACACTATTTTATAATAAGTTGTAAGTTGATCATTTTTGCATGAAATAGATCGAGACCAGTCTTAAAAGTCAGGTAACAGCGTTTAATTCAAGAGAGTACTGGTATATACACATTTTTCTACAGGTTATAAACTGAAAAAGACGTCAGCGTTTTCTAAATTATCTATCTCTTCATGACACCGGTAGAGAGGCCCTATAGTTCTCGAGCCTTCCCTTCCCTCCTCGCCTGTAGCCAAGGTCAATTCATCAGTGTAGATCACATTGTAGACAGTCTAGAGATAGTTCATTCATTTGTACCAAGGCACTGTTCTAAACTCCTGACTACATTATATACAATTGGAAAAGGGAGCAAGAGAGAAAATTCATATATGTACAGTACATAATAGCATTTGGACTAGTCAGTCCTGATTGAAATATATACATAATTAGTCATCATTGATAAAAATTCCCTTAACAGTAAGATATTGACTCTGGATGACGACATAATGGTTGTTTCCAACATTAAGGGCTGTTTTTAAGAAGTTAAATCCGCTTTGTGTTTTGTTTCTTTGCCTTAATGCTAATGAGTATCGCAATACTGGTATCGTCCCGGCCCTAGAAGTATACCTACACATCATCTCCCAACTGACAGTCAAGGGATGGTTGGTGACTTGAAGTGTCATGTTATTGTGTGGATCTCACCCTACAACCAAAGGGTATCCCGTCTGGAACAAAGTGTAACTGTTGATTCCTGTGTTTTTCTAACTCCTGGTTAGATATAGAAAAGCCATTTGTCCTGTTGGCGTGGTTACTGGGTGAATCTTATTTAACCCCATAACGGTTGGTTTGTTCAATTATGTGCTGATGGTGTGTTTTCCCCCTCAAGGAGAAAGGAGATATGAGCTGTTCTGTTCTGAGGTGTTGTCAACCTAACCTGTGATTGGCCTGAAGCTCTTTACCTGTCTGCTTCTTCACCATCGATGCCCAATAGCTGTACTTCAGAGTGTAACTGGTGCTCATCAGGAATTTATCTTCATCTTTTACCCAAATTGTCCCTGTAACATTTAAGGTTCATGCATCCCATTTTAAAGGGAGATCATGGTTCATGCATCCCATTTTTTAAAGGGAGATCATGGTTCATGCTTCTCATTTTTTAAAGGGAGATCATGGTTCATGCTTCTCATTTTTTAAAGGGAGATCATGGTTCATGCTTCTCATTTTTTAAAGGGAGATCATGGTTCATGCTTCTCATTTTTTAAAGGGAGATCATGGTTCATGCTTCTCATTTTTTAAAGGGAGATCATGGTTCATGCTTCTCATTTTTTAAAGGGAGATCATGGTTCATGCTTCTCATTTTTTAAAGGGAGATCATGGTTCATGCTTCTCATTTTTTAAAGGGAGATCATGGTTCATGCTTCCATTTTAAAGGGAGATCATGGTTCATGCTTCTCATTTTTTAAAGGGAGATCATGGTTCATGCTTCTCATTTTAAAGGGAGATCATGGTTCCCATTTTAAAGGGAGATCATGGTTCTCTTCTCATTTTTTAAAGCTCATTTCAGCCACGCTGGTTCATGCTCTCCTTTTCAGCCACGATCATGGTTCTCATCGCTCTTCAGCCACGCTTCATCTCTCATTTTTTAAAGCTCATGGTTCAGCCACGCATTCTCTTCTCATTCTTTAGCCACGCTTCATGCTTCTCGCTTTTCAGCCAGATCATGCTCTTCAGCCACGCTCTTCTCGCTCTTCAGCCACGCTTCTCTTCTCATTTTTCAGCCACGCTCATGGTTCTCTCGCTTTTTCAGCCACGCTTCATGCTCCCGCTCTTCAGCCACGCTTCTCATTTTAAAGCTCTTCAGCCACGCTTCTCATTTTTTAAAGCTCTTCAGCCACGCTTCTCTCTCGCTCTCTCTTGACCTTTTATCAGTCTTTCCTTTTCCTTATACTGCCTCCACCAGTCTGCACTGTAATTAAAAACCTGTCCTCAATAACTCGTGTTCCCGGCTGCTATATGGCTAAACTCTGTGAGACCAAAGACGTTGAAGACAGAGGCCTCGGAAGCTGTTTACCAAACTGACACATCTGTCTGTTGTCGTCCCTTGATTGTTTAGTCTTATCGGGGGACTGTTTTTGCTACTCCAGTGGTTGTGGATGGTAAGTTTTGGTTTGCCCATCTGAAGTGGCTGACAAAGTGCATGCTAGCACTGAGGGCATGGCATGCTGAGGTGTGGTGTGCGGTCTGGGTTTGCTGTGTCTCTCGTGTGGTAAGGCATGGCGTGCGGTCTGGGTTTGCTGTCTCTCGTGTGGTAAGACATGCTGAGGTGTGCAGTCTGGGTTTGCTGTGTCTCTCGTGTGGTAAGGCATGCTGAGGTGTGGCGTGAGGTCTGGGTTTGCTGTGTCTCTCGTGTGGTAAGACATGCTGAGGTGTGGCGTGAGGTCTGGGTTTGCTGTGTCTTTCCTTTTCGTGTGGTAAGGCATGCTGAGGTGTGGCGTGAGGTCTGGGTTTGCTGTGTCTCTCGTGTGGTAAGGCATGCTGAGGTGTGGCGTGAGGTCTGGGTTTGCTGTGTCTCCCTTGATTGTTTAGTAAGGCATGCTGAGGTGTGGATGCGGTCTGGGTTTGCTGTGTCTGGCTGACAAAGTGTGGTAAGACATGGCTGAGGTGTGGTGTGCGGTCTGGGTTTGCTGTGTCTCTCGTGTGGTAAGGCATGGCGTGCGGTCTGGTTTGCTGTCTCTCGTGTGGTAAGACATGCTGAGGTGTGCAGTCTGGGTTTGCTGTGTCTCTCGTGTGGTAAGGCATGCTGAGGTGTGGTGTGAGGTCTGGGTTTGCTGTGTCTCTCGTGTGGTAAGACATGCTGAGGTGTGGCGTGAGGTCTGGGTTTGCTGTGTCTCTCGTGTGGTAAGGCATGCTGAGGTGTGGCGTGCGGTCTGGGTTTGCTGTGTCTCTCGTGTGGTAAGGCATGGCGTGCGGTCTGAGTTTGCTGTCTCTCTCGTGTGGTAAGGCATGCATCTGGCTGTGATGTGATGTGGCGTGAGGTCTGGGTTTGCTGTGTCTCTCGTGTGGTAAGACATGCTGAGGTGTGCAGTCTGGGTTTGCTGTGTCTCGTGTGGTGGTAAGACATGCTGAAGTGTGCAGTCTGGGTTTGCTGTGTCTCTCGTGTGGTAAGGCATGCTGAGGTGTGGCGTGAGGTCTGGGTTTGCTGTGTCTCGTGTGGTAAGGCATGCTGAGGTGTGGCGTGAGGTCTGGGTTTGCTGTGTCTCGTGTGGTAAGGCATGCTGAGGTGTGGCGTGAGGTCTGGGTTTGCTGTGTCTCGTGTGGTAAGACATGGCGTGAGTCTGTCTGGTGGTAAGACATTGAAGTGTGCAGTCTGGGTGTGTCTCGTGTGGTAAGACATGCTGAGGTGTGGTGTGCAGTCTGGGTTTGCTGTGTCTCGTGTGGTAAGACATGCTGAGGTGTGGCGTGAGTCTGGGTTTGCTGTGTCTCGTGTGGTAAGGCATGCTGAGGTGTGGTGTGCAGTCTGGGTTTGCGGTGTCTCTCGTGTGGTAAGGCATGCTGAGGTGTGGTGTGCAGTCTGGGTTTGCTGTGTCTCCTGTGGTAAGGCATGGCGTGAGGTCTGGGTTTGCGGTGTCTCTCGTGTGGTAGGGCATGGCGTGATGTGGCGTGCGGTCTGGGTTTGCTGTGTCTCCTGTGGTAGGGCATGGCGTGCGGTCTGTGTCTCGTGTGGTAGGACATGGCGTGATGTGGCGTGAGGTATGGGTTTGCTGTATCTCTCCTGTGATAGGGCATGGCGTGCGATCTGTGTCGCGTGTGGTAGGGCGTGGCGTGAGGTATGGGTTTGCTGTATCTTTCCTGTGGTAGGGCATGGCGTGCGGTCTGGGTTTGCTGTGTCTCGTGTGGTAGGACATGGCGTGCGGTCTGTGTCTCGTGTGGTAGGACATGGCGTGCGGTCTGTGTCTCGTGTGGTAGGACATGGCGTGCGGTCTGTGTCTCGTGAGGTAGGACATCAGTGTGATTCGAACTCCTAACGCTGGAACATTGTCTTTCTGACCATTTCCCTGTGATCATGGCTCTCGACGATCCAAAGCAAACAACTTTGGGCCTGAAGACGAGATGGACACACAACCATATTTAACCACATCTCTTTTTCTAGTATCGATTATGAAATGTAGCATTTCAGGGAGTTGTCGACAACAGCCTGACGTAAATGCTGCTTTGGTTTGTGTTTTACGAGTGTGATTGAAATGTACAGCACTACGATATCTGCAATATATTTGCAAAAGTCATACCTGTATAATTTGCCATTTGATGTAACCAGGCCTCATCTTTGATCTCTGACCTCTGTGTTGCAGTGAACTGTTGCAGTCCTTAGATATGTGTGACAACGACCCTGTTGCCATCGCTAGGTGCTTCGTCATGAAGGTTAGTGCAATTCCAATCCTATTATGCTGTATATGATTCGCTGACCTGCTGAAGAGTTTCGTCCAGTGCTCGAAACCAATAACTCGTCATCATTTTTGGTGGATAAACAATCCCTTTCGAACAGTATGGGGACTATGTAACGTATAATTTTTTTCTTTCAGAGAGAGTATTTTGAGATCTATACACAGTACTGTACCAACTACCCAAAGTAAGTGAACTCTCTTAGCTGGCCAGTGTACCTGGCATGTGCAGCTTTTACTGGCTCAACTGTTGACAGAAACAGACTGAGCATGTGAAGAAAACCATGGGGGGGGATGTCTGCTACTGACACCTAGTGGTAGAAAGTATACTCTGTTTGCTGTGCTGTTCTATGGAAAAATTGGGTTGACACCTACTACTTGTGTTTTCAACCCACTCTAGAGATATGTACAAATTGTAGTCCATTTTCTCAAATGAAATGGGTGAGAAACAAAAATGATGAATATGATCATATTGAAATGGGTAATTGGGGGAACATATGACACATATTGAATTGTAGAGATAAGTGTGGAGATGTGCACCAGTTTCATCGGTTCACATAACTAAGTGTTGTGTGTAATTATTCAATCATTGTCCAATACTTCCATCTAGACTCTCATTCTGTAGTACTGACCTGGTCCTCTCTCCATCTAGTTCTGTAGTACAGACCCGGTCCTCTCTCCATCTAGTTCTGTTTCTGTAGTACTGACCCGGTCCTCTCTCCATCTAGTTTTGTAGTACTGACCCGGTCCTCTCTCCATCTAGTTCTGTTTCTGTAGTACTGACCCGGTCCTCTCTCCATCTAGTTCTGTTTCTGTAGTATCTGTTCTGTAGTACTGACCTGGTCCTGACCCGGTCCTCTCCATCTAGTTCTGTGGTTTGTAGTACTGACCTGGTCCTCTCTCCATCTAGTTCTGTAGTACTGACCCGGTCCTCTCTCCATCTAGTTCTGTTTCTGTTCTGTAGTACTGACCCGGTCCTGTCTCCATCTAGTTCTGTAGTACTGACCTGGTCCTCTCCATCTAGTTCATCTAGTTCTGTTCTGTAGTACTGACCCGGTCCTCTCTCCATCTGTTTTGTAGTACTGACCCGGTCCTGTCTCCATCTAGTTCTGTAGTACTGACCCGGTCCTCTCTCCATCTAGTTCTGTAGTACTGACCCGGTCCTCTCTCCATCTAGTTCTGTTTCTGTAGTACTGACCCGGTCCTGTCTCCATCTAGTTCTGTTTCTGTAGTACTGACCTGGTCCTCTCTCCATCTAGTTCTGTAGTACTGACCCGGTCCTCTCTCCATCTAGTTCTGTTTCTGTAGTACTGACCCGGTCCTGTCTCCATCTAGTTCTGTTTCTGTAGTACTGACCCGGTCCTGTCTCCATCTAGTTCTGTAGTACTGACCTGGTCCTCTCTCCATCTAGTTCTGTAGTACTGATCCTGTAGTACAGACCGGTCCTCTCTCCATCTAGTTCTGTTTCTGTAGTACTGACCCGGTCCTCTCTCATCTAGTTCTGTTTCTGTAGTTTGTTTCTGTTCTGTAGTACTGACCCGGTCCTGTCTCCATCTAGTTCTGTTTCTGTAGTACTGACCCGGTCCTGTCTCCATCTAGTTCTGTAGTACTGACCTGGTCCTCTCTCCATCTAGTTCTGTAGTACTGACCCGGTCCTCTCTCCATCTAGTTCTGTTTCTGTAGTACTGACCCGGTCCTGTCTCCATCTAGTTCTGTGGTACTGACCCGGTCCTGTCTCCATCTAGTTCTGTGGCTGCTCTGACAGACTGCATGAGGAACAAATCCTTGGCCAAGTTGTTCCGGGAGCGGCAGGCCTCACTCAAACGCTCCCTTCCCCTGGGCTCCTACCTGCTCAAGCCTGTACAGAGGATCCTCAAGTACCACCTATTGCTTCAGGTACAGAGATGGGATCAGTTTTGCCTTTTTAGATCATAATGAATAAGATGTATATGGACAGGGGGGCGACCTGATCCTAGATCAGGGCCAATGTCCACAAAGCGTCTCAGAGAATAGTGTTGATCTAGGATCAGTTTAGCCTTTTTAGATTACAATTATTTCGACAGGTCCTAGATCAGCACTAATACTATTGGAATACAGCCTGTTGAGAGGCTCATCAAGTATCACAGTTGCTCCAGGTAGTTGCTCCAGGTAGATGCTCCAGGTAGTTGCTCCAGGTAGTTGCTCCAGGTAGTTGCTCCAGGTAGTTGCTCCAGGTAGTTGCTCCAGGCAGTTGTTCCAGGTAGTTGCTCCAGGTAGTTGCTCCAGGTAGATGCTCCAGGTGCTCCAACTAACCACCAAAGGAATGCCCTGCCATAGCATCCTGGTTCAAATACTTTTAAAATGCATAAATGCATCTTTCCTTCCTACCCTCTCTTGGAGTTATCACTGATTTGACACACATTCATAGGTGTAAAGATGGGTTTCCACTTCATAGATTTCCCCTATCCATCCATGTCAGATCAGTAATTACTCTTGAGGATGGGAGGAAGAAAGGATGCATTTTTGAAGGAACCAACTCGTATTCTCCAAAGCAGCTTGAAATGATTCAGATATATTGACACCGTAGGTTCAACTTCTTACTAGAACAAACAGAACAACTCTCACTAAAAAGCCATGTCTGTGGGAAGTGCACTAGTTTAAATAACTATTGTGTTCCTTCTGCAGGAGATAGCCAAGCACTTTGACCCACAAGAGGAGGGCTATGAGGTCGTGGAGGAAGCCATCTACACCATGACAGGCGTGGCCTGGTACATCAACGACATGAAGAGGAAACACGAGCATGCCGTTCGACTGCAGGTTAGCAGACGCCTCCTTCATGCAAACAAACACGCAAACATCCATATAAACATATTCTGAGACAATTACGAAATGATTACCACACAGAGCTGAACAGACGCCTTCTTCATGCAAACCCTAACACAAACATGCAAACAACCATATATACATATTCTGAGACCATTACGAAACGATTGCCACAGAGCTGAACACAAACACCCTGTGTAATCAATGTGAATAAGCCCCTCACACATGAATAAACATTTAAACCCACTGGCCGTCTGTCTAATCCTTATTTTACATTTTTTAATTTGATCTTTATTTAACTAGGCAAATCAGTTCAGAACTAATTCTTATTTTCAATGACTGCATAGTGGGTTAACTGCCTTGTTCAGGGTCAGAAGGACACATTTTTACCTTGTCAGCTCGGGGATTCGATCTTGAAACCTTTCGGTTACTAGTCCAACACTAACCACTAGGTTACCTGCCGCTATCCTGTCTCATGTTGTGCTGTTATTACATTTCATTTAGGCAGGTCAGGTCTGTGCATGTGTATAGGCTCTGTCCCAAATGGCACATCATATCCTATAGTGCGTTACTTTTTCACCAGAGGCCCCTAGGGGTCCTGGTCAAAAGTAGTGCACTATAAAGGGAATAGGGTGCCATTTGGAACACATCCCAATGTTCTGAACATCAATTACAAACCCTCCATGGTTCTCCTCTCTTGTTAAACTAGATTGAGTGTACAACATTTCTGACCAGAGACAACATGGCACAGCCAACCCCGGGAGACCCTCACAGAGAAGCCCTCGCAGGGCAATACATGGGAGCTTGTCGTCAAAGGCCGTGTACAAATAAACAGCGACTACATTGTGTTCTTAGACTAATTTCTCATGGGGCCAGTTATTTACTGGTCATTGGAATATATTTGTTTATCATGTGCAGTTAGGCTTGATTATGTATTTAACTCTGTTTGGAGGATCTATTACCTGTAAACTATAGTGCCTTCCTAAAGTATTCAGACACCTTGACTTTTTTCATATTTTGTTATGTCACAGCCTTATTCTAAAATGGATTCCATAAATTAAGGTCTTCAACAATCTACACACAAAACCCCATAATGACGAAGCAAAAACAGGTTTTTAGACATTTTTGCAAATGTATTTAACATTTAAACATATTTACATAAGTATTCAGACCCTTTGCTATGAGACTCGACTTTTAGCTCAGTGCATCCTGTTTCCATCGATCATCCTTGAGATGTTTCTACAACTTAATTTTGAGTCCACCTGTGGTCAATTCAATTGATTGGACATGATTTGGAAAGGCACACACCTGTCTATATAAGGTCCCACAGTTGACAGTGCATGTCAGAGCAAAAAACCAAGCCACGAGGTCGAAGGAATTGTCCGTGAGCTCCGAGACAGGATTATGTCAAAGCACAGATCTGGGGAAGGGTACCAAAAAATTTCTGCAGCATTGACGGTCCCCAAGAACACAGTAGCCTCCATCATTATTAAATGGAAGAAGTTTGGAACCACCAAGACTCTTCCTAGAGCTGCCCCCTGCCAAACTGAGCAATCGGGGGAGAAGGGCCTTGGTCTGGGAGGTGACCAAGAACCCAATGGTCACTCTGTCAGAGCTCTAGAGTTCCTCTGTGGAGATGGACAACCATCTCTGCAGCACTCCACGAGTAAGGCCTTTATGGTAGAGTGGCCAGACGTTAGTAAAAGGCACATGACAGCCCGCTTGGAGATTGCCAAAAGGCACCTAAAGGACTCTGACCATGAGAAACAAGATTATCTGGTCTGATGAAACTAAGATTGAACTCTTTGGCCTGAATGCCAAGTGTCACGTTTGTAGGAAACCTGGCACCATCCCTACGGTGAAGCACGGTGGTGGCAGCATCATGCTGTGGGGATGTTTTTCGGGGACTGGGAGACTAGTCAGGATCGAGCAAAAGATGAACAGAGCAAAGTACAAAAAGATCCTTTGATGAAAACGTTCCAACAGGACAACGGCTTAAAATCAATTGTTATTGGTCACATACACATATTTAGCAGATGTTATTGCGGGTACAGTGAAATGCTTGAGTTCCTAGATCCTACAGTGCTGTAGTAATTCACAACAATACACACAAATCTGAAAGTAAAAGAATGTAATTAAGAAATATATAAATATTAGGTTGAGCAATGTCAGAGTGGCAGAACAAATTCTTATTTATAATAACGGCCTACCGGGGCACAGTGGCGAACTGCCTTGTTCAGGAGCAGAATGACAGACCTTGTCAGCTTGGGGATTTGATCCAGCAACCATTCGGTTACTGACCCAACGCTCTAACCACTAGGCTACCTGCCGCCCCAATACAGTAGAATGGGATACAGTATATACCTAATGAGATGAGTAAAGCATTATGTAAACATTATTAAAGTGTACAAAGATTCCAAGTCTATGTGTATATATAGCCTCAAGTCAAATGTTATTTGTCACATGCAGATGTTAATGTGAGTGTAGCGAAATTCATGTGCTTCTATTTCCGACAATGCAGTAATATCTAACAAGTAATTAACAAATTCACAACGACCATCTTATACACACAAATGTAAAGGGATGAATAAGACTATGTACATATAAATATATGGATGAGCGATGGCCGTGCGGCATAGGCAAGATGCAGTAGATGGTATAGAATACAGTATATACATATGAGTAATGTAAGATATGTAAACATTATTAAAGTGCCGTTATTTAAAGTGACTAGTCATACCTTTTTATTAATAAGTAAATTTATTAAAGTGGCCAGAGATTTGAGTCTATGTTGGCAGCAACCTCTCTGTTAGTGATGGCTGTTTAACAGTCTAATGGCCTTGAGATAGAAGCTGGGGCTTTTTTCACCTTAGAAGCTCTAAGGTGCAGGGTTGCGTAACCAGGCGGAAGCCGGCTAGTGATGGCTATTTAAGTCTGATGGCCTGTTTTTGAGTGTCTCTGTCACAGCTTTGATGTACCTGTACTGACCTCTCCTTCTTAATGATAGCGGGGTGAAAAAGCAGTGGCTCATGTGATTGTTGTCCTTGATAATCTTTTTGGCCTTCCTGTCATTTCCTTCCTCCTCTGACGAGCCTTCACTGTTCAAAATACCCTCTAATATACCCCGCAACAATCCCCAAAAACACCCCCAACAATACAAAAACACCCCCCAAAATACCCCCAATGATACAGAATCACCCCCCAAATACCCCAAAATATCTCCCATCAACCTGGCTAAACTCAATACCCCTATAATTATACACCTTCAAGAAACACCCTTGAGCATTTTGGGGAAATTAATTGCTTAACATTGTTTGTGCCACAATGATACCTTTTTCACCCTATGATGTCTATTGCTGTTGGGTGTTTAATAAATAGGTGCTCCTTCATCACCTCATCTGTGTTGGCTTGTCCAGGAGGTCCAGTCTTTGCTGATCAACTGGAAAGGACCGGACCTGACCACGTACGGGGAACTGGTCCTGGAGGGCACCTTCAAGGTCCACCGGGCCAAGAACGAGCGTACACTCTTCCTCTTCGACCGCATGCTCCTCATCACCAGGCGCCGAGGAGAGCACTACGTCTTCAAGACCCTCATCTCGGTGAGTGCTGCTTGCTGGGGTCAAGGGTTAGGGGGTCAGGATTTATCAACCCTGTTGTCCTGTGTTTTTTTTCCTGTTTCAAATCCGAAGTCTCCATTATATTCCAATCACTTAGTTTGAATGGCGAAAAGTAATGTATTGTATTCTGTGTAGCATTTATTGTATATTCATTATTTGGAGATGTACATTTGCACTTGTGCTCTGATAATGTCTTATCAATGGTCCCTAAGGGGATTAATGAAGACGTATTGAGTTGAATTTTAAAAACAGAGCTGAGTGTGTTTTGGCTTATCTGTGGTTTGTCCCATTGGTCTAAACTAACTTCCTGTCGTCGTTTCCTTTCTTTCCTGATGATGAATGACAGATTAGGTAGTAGGACTGGAACTGATCTACTCCTTTCCTGCGTCAGTGATAATGACGGACCCGATTATTTTCTGTGGTTTATGAATATTTTCTAACTTTGTTTTTTTAATATATTTTTTTAAACTTTCTTCCACCTTCCTGATATGTCACGTTTGTCTTTCCTATCTTTCTGGTGACACTGGGTTTGATCAGTGTTCATCAGTGTCCCCTACACACTGAATTACTGTATATACCTTAGTATTACATCTAATTTTCCCTATTTGAGTGCGGACCAATCTTTTCTCTTAACTATATTTAATTAGTTTTTCATTTCTCTCGTGTTTGACTACAGTGTTCCACCCTCATGCTAATTGAGAGTGCCAAGGACTCTCTAAGCTTCAGCGTCACTCACTACAAGCACCCCAAGCAGCCCCACACAGTGCAGGTGAGTGAGGGAGACCTCTCAACCAACCACAGTGGCTAATTAATGGGAATTCAGACATGGTAAGAGAACAGTAAGACACATTAGTAGTGGACTTTTAGAACCATGAATGCCGTAGTTAAGCATGTGAATCAGATTACAGTATTGTGTGTGGGGGGGGGTTGGATTTTATAACCTTGAAGGGACCAGACGTCCTCACAAAGATAGTAAAATAAGGGAAAAAACTAACAAGTGGGGACATTTCACTGGTCCCCACAAGGACAAAAGGCAGTTTTAGATTTAAGGGTCAGTGTTATGAGTTAGCTTTTGGGTTAGTGGTTAGGGAAAATAGGAATTTGAATGGGAATCATTTGTTTGGTCCCCACAAGGATAGTAATACAAACGTGTGTGTGTGTGTGTGTGTTCATGGCTGATTCTGATAATACAACTGTATGAATATTTAAAGTAGGTCAACTCCCACCTTGCAGGCATTATTCCTGTTGTGTGATAATGTAGACCAGATTGAAATAAGGCCTGCTGTTCATAAGAACCTGCACCTGTAGAATGTAGGTGTACTGATGTACTGGCTTGGTTTTTGCCAAAACAAATAATCATTATGCCATCATTATCATAGCCATAAAACTGTATTTTGTTTTTGGTGTTTGTTTTTTCTTTACTGTAGTGAATTCTCTGTGGGAATGCATAGGAACTTACCTGCCCCCTCTCTCACCCCCTTACCCTCAGGCCAAGACTGTGGAAGAGAGAAAACTATGGGCCCATCACATCAAAAGGATCATTCTCGAAAACCATCAAGCCATCATCCCTCAGAAGGTACATATGAGGTGCTATTGCTAATATTAAAGAGGGAAGGGGGTAATCTAAGGGAGGATAGCTGACGGTTGTTTTTGTGTTTTCTTTTTATCAGGCAAAGGAGGCCATCTTAGAAATGGACTCGATTTGTGAGTATTCGTAGTGATTATTAATGCACTTTTCTGCCCAGCCACCCCATTGATCCAGCATATTTTTATATCCAAGCAACATCGGAATGAAGTTGATTTATTTAAGAGTGGCGGAGAGGGATGCTTTTAATACACTGACCAAATATATAAACGCAACATGCAACAATTTCAAAGATTTTACTGAGTTACAGTTCATATAAAGAAATCAGTCAATTGAAATCAATTCATTAGGCCCTAATCTATGGATTTCACATGACTGGGCAGGGGTGCTGCCATGGGTGGTTCTGGCTCCCAAGTGGCTTGGCCAGGCCCAGCCAATCAGACTTAGTTTTTCTCCACAAAAGGGCTTTATTACAAACAGAAGTACTCCTCAGTTTCATCAGCTGTCTGGGTGGCTGGTCTCAGACGGTCCCGCTGGTGAAGAAGACTGATTTGGAGCTCATAGACTGGCAAATTCTCAAACAATGTTGGAGGCAGTTTATGGTAAAGACATTAACATACAATTATCTAGCAGCAGCTGTGGTGGACATTGCATTGTTGCAGTCTGTGGCATTGTGTTGTGTGACAAAACTGCATGTTTTGGAGCTGTCTTTTATTGGCCCCAGCACAAGATGCACCTGTGTAATAATCAGATTCTTCAT
This sequence comes from Oncorhynchus tshawytscha, assembly GCF_018296145.1. Classification (NCBI taxonomy): domain Eukaryota; kingdom Metazoa; phylum Chordata; class Actinopteri; order Salmoniformes; family Salmonidae; genus Oncorhynchus; species Oncorhynchus tshawytscha. The sequence goes on from NC_056433.1 coordinate 10,780,082, forward strand.
ATGTCACACCTGTCTGGTGGATGGATTATCTTGGCAAAGGAGAAATGCTCTCTAACAGGGATGTAAACCATTTTAGAGAAATAAGCTTTTTGTACATGTGGAACATTTCTGGGATCTATTATTTCAGCTCATGAAACATGGGACAAACACTTCAGATGTTGCGTTTTATGTTTTTGTTCAGTATAAGTTATTTATTAATAAATGTCATAGAAATTATGGAATGGCAGTCATTGTGTAATTTATTATTTCAGACTGCCTCCTCTTAAAGAACTCTTCATTAGTACTTGACTAGAATATATGTATTAATTATATACAAAAGCCACACACTGTAATAGTATTGGAAAGCTGAATTTTTTTTCTTCAAGATTTTTGTATTTATTGTTCTTGGATCATCATGTCATTCATTAGACTATAAGTTCATCAGCTGTGATTCATGATTTGTAAGTCTGTTTACGCATGTTTGTCTCTGTGCCTAAAAGACCCATCAAAGTTCCGGTACAGTCCAGAGAGAATGAAAAAGGCCATGTCCTGCCAATCAGACGAGTTTCCCAGAGAGGGTCGTCAGGGGCGACGGCAGTCGGGTAAGTACCCAACTTTAGTCCTGAAACTCAAATATCTATTATTGATGTGTAAACCATTCACTGCTGTGTATGTGAACGTACAGGGAAATTATATGGGGAGACATATGATGACTCTAGTGTTTTCAAATTTTGATTTGATTTGGCCAATGTTCAAATTGTGTGTCAGTCACGTAGCTAACGGTTACTCTACATGCTTTGTTAGCCTGGATTCAGATTTGGCTTTACGTGTCACATTTACATAACTCAAATATTGTATCTCACTGAAAAGGATTTGACAATGACCATCTATGCAGTTTTTTGAATTGTGATGAGGCGGGGACTGTCTGAAGTGGCTCTCTTTTGAGATGTGCTCATTGTCTATTTCTCTCTCAGAACCGACCAAACAGATCCTGAAGAACACCAAAGGTAAGGACACAAGGCTTTCATCCCAGCCAATTTCATGTCATCATCAGCCATTATGACAAACACCTCTGAGAACCTTTTTGTGACTGTTCAGAACCTACTTCCTCTGTGTAATAGTCACAGTTGGTAACCAAATATGAAAGGGTTAGCTTGAGGAAATGCGCATCTCCTATGCTGCTGGTGCAAATGGTGGATTCTATGTCTAGTATTTCGTATTTTATTAGGATCCCCATTACCTCCTGCCAAGGCAGCCACTACTCTTCCTGGGGTCCAAACTGAAACAAAACAACACATCAAAACAATAGTCTACATCATTAATAAAACAATACGACACATAAAGACATCGTGCACTGTACAAATGGACGCTGCTCCACCAGTGTGTGATGAGGGACCATCACACAGCAGGTGCTTCAAAGAAACTGTGGGTAGCAGTAAAAGGAAAGCCCTTTTGTCCTCGTTTTGGGGAGAACAAATGCTAAGGTCTTTTACTTCTCCCTCTGAAATGAGAGCATAAAAGCCCCTTGGTTGCTCCATCGAGTCTCTCCAGCTCTTTTCTAGTAGTCAAATGTGGTTTGGAGAGCCGATCAGTGTCTCTCCAGCTCTTTTCTAGTAGTCAAATGTGGTTTGGAGAGCCGATCAGTGTCTCTCCAGCTCTTTTCTAGTAGTCAAATGTGGTTTGGAGAGCCGATCAGTGTCTCTCCAGCTCTTCTCTAGTAGTCAAATGTGGTTTGGAGAGCCGATCAGTGTCTCTCCAGCTCTTTCTAGTAGTCAAATGTGGTTTGGAGAGCCGATCAGTGTCTCTCCAGCTCTTTTCTAGTAGTCAAATGTGGTTTGGAGAGCCGATCAGTGTCTCTCCAGCTCTTCTCTAGTAGTCAAATGTTGTTTGGAGAGCCGATCAGTGTCTCTCCAGCTCTTTCTAGTAGTCAAATGTGGTTTGGAGAGCCGATCAGTGTCTCTCCAGCTCTTCTCTAGTAGTCAAATGTGGTTTGGAGAGCCGATCAGTGTCTCTCCAGCTCTTTTCTAGTAGTCAAATGTGGTTTGGAGAGCCGATCAGTGTCTCTCCAGCTCTTTTCTAGTAATCAAATGTGGTTTGGAGAGCCGATCAGTGTCATGCCCATTCGATTGATTCAGACTTTTAGTGAAAAATGTGACATTAGCATTATCCATTTTATTTTCTCATGCGCCTTGTGTGGTGTGACAGTGAGCTAGGTTTAGTCCAAGCAAACAATGCTGTCGGACGGCAGACTGACTAATTCATTTTCCAAACTCAATATGGGAGCTGTCAGTCATATGATACTTTGGCAAGGTTTCGTCTAAGGATATTAGACTAATTCATTGGAGAAGCGAACTCAATTTCATCATCAGGGAGGTGTCATTGAGTGCATTTTAATTTGGCTTATCGTAGGCTTGTTTAATTTACAATTGACTGAATACTTATCTTTTTGTCCCTTTTTTTTTTATGACATTTAAAAATATATATTTCTCTTCCCTTCTTGTTCACATGTCCTGTTACCGGTGGGGATCCTACAGCCGTCCTCAAGGTAAGCCCAGAATGATCCATTTGAAATTGTACTTGATAACAAACACGTGCTCTATTATGCTGCACTTACCTCTGCTCTCAAAGCCCAGCCGAGGGGAATTTACGGTTAATAATGTCGGTTAACATGCCGTTCAAAGATGGCTAACGTCATACAAAGGAAGGCTTTTTTCTAAGTGAGAGGAAACGTACATCTGTAGATGGACATATTTCATTTAGTGGGCTTAAATTCAGGAAATTACATGTTATATTTTAGAACTGCCCTCGGTGGTTGCTTTCTCATGATTATTTCAGAACAAATGAACAGAATTCTATTCAATTTTCACTCCATGCAGTGTCTTATCCAAAGGTGGGGGGAACTGTGAACTCGATGTGAAATGCATGTCTTGTCAATTGGCAATCAGTGTCTTATTCCCAGGCACTTTAGGGGTCTTTTTTTTACCTTTTTATTTAACTTGGCAAGTCAGTTAAGAACAAATTCTTATTTTCAATGACGGCCTGGGAACAGTGGGTTAACTGCCTGTTCAGGGGCAGAACGACAGATGACAACCTTGTCAGCTCGGGGGTTTGAACTTGCAACCTTCCGGTTACTAGTCCAACGCTCTAACCACTATGCTACCCTGCCGTCTTAATAGGAACCATCCTGTTGCTCTGTCTGGGATTTACTGTAGCTCTATAATGTCACCACATGTGGGTATGAGACGATTTTTGTAATAGGACTCATGTTTTCACACAATCCAGAGTATTTGCTGAGTGTGTGGAGATACCCAAAAGGCTTTACTGAATAGGTCTTGAGGAGGTTCGTCAGACAAAATGCATTGTGTGATCTGTGTGACTTCACGCTACAGCACGCAGACAGCGAAGGGGCCCTACCAGACGACCCGCGCTCCATTCAGGCAGCCGCTAGCGTCAGCACCCTGGGCTCGAGCCTAGGCGAGTCCGAGGCTGAGAGGCCTAGTGTGGAAGAGGAGGAAGAAGAAGAAGAGGAGGAGGATATGGGCCTTAGGAAGGGCTCACTTGAGAGGCTAAGCCCCAGTGACATTGAGGAGCCGAGGACAGGGTCATCGTCCCACAAGGGCAGGGCGACCCTGGGGGAGGAATGTGACTCGGATGATATTCTGATGGAGGAAGACCAGGTAGAGGACTTTGCCAGTTCCATGCTGGCCGCCATCTCCTGCTGGCACTATAGAGCCAGGGCTTTGCTTTCCATGGGGGTCACAACGGTGAGGCTCTAGCTGCCACCATCGGGTTTCCTTCTTCTAAGCTTTGTAGCTACCAGTCCCCAGCTTGGCCACGTTGGTCCACCCTAGTCTAGCCCAGAGTCTTGTCAGCCATAACCTACTAATGTCTTGGATAACCCCTTGTCAATGCTATTCGTATCCTGCAAACAGCGACTGACTTTCATGTATGGTGCTCCGTCTAAGCATGGATGCTCTTTGTCTCAATGCTTTCTACATTCAACTGCGTTAGACTACTAGATGCATGATCGTCATACTCCCGGAGTACCTCTAATGCTGCTTATGTTGATTGACTGTGCTTTGTGCTTGTGTGAGTGACTGTGCTTTGTGCTTGTGTGAGTGACTGTGCTTTGTGCTTGTGTGAGTGACTGTGCTTTGTGCTTGTGTGAGTGACTGTGCTTGTGTGAGTGACTGTGCTTGTGTGAGTGACTGTGCTTTGTGCTTGTGTGAGTGACTGTGCTTGTGTGAGTGACTGTGCTTTGTGCTTGTGTGAGTGACTGTGCTTTGTGCTTGTGTGAGTGACTGTGCTTTGTGCTTGGTGAGTGACTGTGCTTTGTGCTTGTGTGAGTGACTGTGCTTGTGTGAGTGACTGTGCTTTGTGCTTGTGTGAGTGACTGTGCTTTGTGCTTGTGTGAGTGACTGTGCTTGTGTGAGTGACTGTGCTTTGTGCTTGTGTGAGTGACTGTGCTTGTGTGAGTGACTGTGCTTGTGTGAGTGACTGTGCTTGTGTGAGTGACTGTGCTTTGTGCTTGTGTGAGTGACTGTGCTTTGTGCTTGTGTGAGTGACTGTGCTTTGTGCTTGTGTGAGTGACTGTGCTTTGTGCTTGTGTGAGTGACTGTGCTTGTGTGAGTGACTGTGCTTTGTGCTTGTGTGAGTGACTGTGCTTGTGTGAGTGACTGTGCTTTGTGCTTGTGTGAGTGACTGTGCTTTGTGCTTGTGTGAGTGACTGTGCTTGTGTGAGTGACTGTGCTTGTGTGAGTGACTGTGCTTGTGTGAGTGACTGTGCTTGTGTGAGTGACTGTGCTTGTGTGAGTGACTGTGCTTGTGTGAGTGACTGTGCTTGTGTGAGTGACTGTGCTTGTGTGAGTGACTGTGCTTGTGTGAGTGACTGTGCTTGTGTGAGTGACTGTGCTTTGTGCTGTGTGAGTGACTGTGCTTTGTGCTTGTGTGAGTGACTGCTTGTGTGAGTGACTGTGCTTTGTGCTTGTGTGAGTGACTGTGCTTTGTGCTTGTGTGAGTGACTGTGCTTGTGTGAGTGACTGCTTGTGTGAGTGACTGTGCTTGTGTGAGTGACTGTGCTTGTGTGAGTGACTGTGCTTGTGTGAGTGACTGTGCTTGTGAAGTGACTGTGCTTGTGTGAGTGACTGTGCTTGTGTGAGTGACTGTGCTTTGTGCTTGTGTGAGTGACTGTGCTTTGTGCTTGTGTGAGTGACTGCTTGTGTGAGTGACTGTGCTTTGTGCTTTGTGACTGTGCTTTGTGCTTGTGTGAGTGACTGTGCTTGTGTGAGTGACTGTGCTTGTGTGAGTGACTGTGCTTGTGTGAGTGACTGTGCTTTGTGCTTGTGTGAGTGACTGTGCTTGTGTGAGTGACTGTGCTTTGTGCTTGTGTGAGTGACTGTGCTTTGTGCTTGTGTGAGTGACTGTGCTTTGTGCTTGTGTGAGTGACTGTCGGTGCTGCAAAAACAAGGGGACGAATGGAACCTTATTCATTTCTATTTAACTGACAAAATGTTGTTTTGCTGCCATTTACAATGTTGTTGTCATTGCCTCTTGTGAATCTCTCAATTAAAAAGGGAATGAAAAAGGGTAGGTAACTGCCCTCATCTCTCAGTTTAGCACAAACCTTGGCTCCAATGTCTCACTCTGACACTGCTCCCAGGACAGGTACATACTTTCTGTTTGTGCTCTAAACTACTGACCAGTCCTGAAGAAGTTCTGCATGCATAGTGCCTTGTTTAAACCAGCTCATCTATAAATGTCTCATCTATAAAAACATCCCCCCGGTATTTTTTTATTTGTCTATTTATGCTGAACTAAAATAAGGGTCTGCTGCTACTTGAGTGTCAGTCTGACATTAGCGTTGTCTGTTAACACAACACTGATTTGCATGTCTGCTGAGATTGATCAACTAATCGTGTGTGCATAGTGTGCTGTTGATAATGAAGTTTGCTGATTCACAACACAGGCTTTACCTGGCTCTAATCCCCTTGCAAATGCGTTGCCATCTGTATTTTCAGACTCAAATAATGAGTCCCATTCTTACTATGTACATCTTGAACAGACCGGTATCATCTTTCACTGTTGTAGTTAAAGTAATATGAGACTATAGGGTCAAAAATAACAGATTTATTGGCAATTTATAAAATTTTATGAAAACAATCTTGAAGACAAATGTTGTATTATTGCTTATCAAGATGTATTTGCCCTGTCTTGGCTGAGGTTAGGAAGCTAATTCTAAAAAAATTTAAACCTGGTTCTAAAATGTTTTTCTTCTTGAAGGATGAAGAGGGAGACGATGTAGTTGAGGAGAATGGGTCTTACAAAGAGAATGGGATTTCATCTGGTCCTGTGTTACAGTCGGAGACGGAGCAAAGCACCACCATCGCGGAGAAGGTAAAGACGTGCCAGAGCTGGTTGGTGTTTGTGCCTCCTCACTACCGTCGGAATCTGTGAAAAATCAAACATCATCCTGGGGATGGAGGGAAAACATTGCTCATCCACTGTCCACTCCACTTTCATCTGTCTCAAGTTTCTGGGTTTGCTCTTCACCACTTCCCCTGCTTCAGCCAGGGCCACTGACATTATTCAGTGACACGTTGTGCCCATCGGTCTTGACTGATGTATTCCATCAAATGATGGTCGTGGAAGTGGCCTGTCTGGGTCAACGTGTCTCTTCCAAAATACTTCTCCTTGCCTCTCAGATTGGAAGCGCTGTCCTACCAAGCTTTCTGCTTCAGATTCATTCTGTCACAGTAACAGAACATCAGAATCTGGTAGATAAAATTTAACTGTAGATCATGTGAGGTTTATAGGTGGGTCGCTCCACCAATAAGGTGCTTTTTGAGTAGCCTAACTTGGCTAGGAGGGGGGGGGAAATGTCACTTAATTTTTACTTTCTGTCATAAAGAACACATTTTCAACCTAATAAAAAAAAGCATTCCTTCCAATCTTGAGGTTAAGTATAAAAAAATACTATATGCCTATTAAGTGCCAAATAAAGTAACATGGTTGACAACCTCATCTTAAATCAGCCATCAATCTCTTTTTGACGACAGGGGGAATGGAAGCTTTTTGTGTGCAACAGGTAGGGGCAATTCAATGCAAGCTCAACTAAATATATACTTTCCGAATGCAATATATATATATTAGTATAGTGCATTCGGAAAGTATTCAGACCCCTTGACTTATTCCACGTTTTATTACATCAGTCTTATTAAAACATGTATTAAATTAATATTTTTCCTCATCAGTTTACACACTACTCCATAATGACACATTTAAAACAGAAATACCTTATTTACATAAGTATTCAGACCCTTTGTATGAGACTTGAAATTGAGCTCAAGTGCATCCTGTTTCCATCGATCATCCTTGAGATGTTTCTACAACTTGATTGTAGTACACCAGTGGTAAATTCAATTGATTGGACATGATTTGGAAAGGCACACACCTGTCTATATAAGGTCCCACAGTTGACAGTGCATGTCAGATCAAAAACCAAGCCACGAGGTCGAAGGAATTGTCCGTAGAGCTCCGAGACAGGACTGTGTCAAGGCACAGATCTGGGGAAGGGTACCAAAATATTTCTGTAGCTTTAAAAGGTTCCCAAAGAACACAGTAGCCTCCATCATTCTTAAATGGAAGAAGTTTGGAACCACCAAGACTCTTCCTAGAGCTGCCCCACCGCCAAACTGAGCAATAGGGGGAGAAGGGCCTTGGTCAGGGAGGTGACCAAGAACCCGATGATCACTCTGACAGAGCTCCAGAGTTCCTCTGGAGCTGGTTGTCATTCTGGAAGGTTCTCCCATCTCTACAGCACTCCATCAATTAGGCCTTTATGGTAGAGTGGCCAGACGGAAGCCACTCCTCAGTAAAAGGCACATGACAGTCCGCTTGGAGTTTACTAAAAGGCACCTTAAAGCAAGGTTCTCTGGTCTGATGAAACCAAGCATGTCTGGAGGAAACCTGGCAACATCCCTACGGTGAAGCATGATAGTGACAGCATCATGCTGTGGTTATTTTTTCTGCGGTAGAGACTGGATGACTAGTCAGGATCGATGGAAATATGAACGGAGCAAAGTACACCGAGATACTTGATGAAAACCTGCTCCAGAGATCTCAGGACCTCAGACTGGGGCGAAGGTTCACCTTCCAACAGGACAACGATCCTAAGCACACAGCCAAGACAATGCAGGAGTGGCTTTGGGACAAGTCTCTAAATGTTCTTGAGTGGCTCAGCCAGTGCCTGGACTTGAACTCGATCGAACATCTCTGGAGAGACCTGAAAATAGCTGTGCAGCGACGCTTCCCATCCAACCTGACAGAGGTTGCGAGGATCCTCAGAGAAGAATTGGAGAAACTCCCCAAATACAGGTGTGCCAAGCTTGTTTCTTCATTAACAAGAAGTCTCAAGGCTGTAATCACTGCCAAGGTGCTTCAACAAAGTACTGAGTAAAGTGTCTGAATACTTACTTAAATGTGATATTTCAGGTTTTTTTTTCAAGTTTTGCTTTGTCTTTATGGGGTGTTGTGTAGATTGATGAGGGGGGGAGGAATATTTTATGCATTTTAGAATAAGGCTGGAATGTAACAAAATGTGGAAAAAGTCAAGGAGTCTGAATACTTTTCAAATGCCCTGTATTCAGTTGAAGTCAGAAGTTTGCATACACTTATGTTGGAGTCATTAAAACTTGTTTTTCTATTTTTGCAACCAATAGAATTTTTAAAATATATATATTTGACCTTTATTTAACTAGGCATGTCAGTTAAGAACAAATTCTCATTTTCAATGACAGCCTAGGAACAGAATGTTATATATAAGGGGGATACAACCATCCCAGCTCTGCAGACTGTGCTGCAAAGAGACAGAATCATTTGATTTGCTTTGGTCCTGTCCATATGTACAGTTGAAGTCGGAAGTTTACATACACTTCGGTTGGAGTCATTAAAACTCGTTTTTGAACCACTCCCCACATTTCTTGTTAACAAACTATAGGGTGGCAGGGTAGCCTAGTGGTTAGAGCTTTGGACTAGTAACCGGAAGGTTGCAAGTTCAAACCCCCGAGCTGACAAGGTACAAATCTGTCGTTCTGCCTCTGAACAGGCAGTTAACCCACTGTTCCTAGGCCATCATTGAAAATAAGAATCTGTTCTTAACTGACTTGCCTGGTTAAATAAAGGTAAAATAAAATGTAAAAAAAATAGTTTTGGCAAGTTGGTTAGGACATCTACTTTGTGCATGACAAGTAATTTTTCCAATAATTGTTTCCAGAAAGATTATTTCACTTATAATTCACTGTATCACAATTCTAGTGGGTCAGATGTTTACAAACACTAAGTTGACTGTGCCTTTAAACAGCTTGGAAAATTCCAGAAAATGGATGTATTTCAAGGCCTACCTTCAAACTCAATGCCTCTTTGCTTGACATCATGGGAAAACCAAGGGAAATCAGCCAAGACATCAGACAAAAAAATTGTAGACCTCCACAAGTCTGGTTCATCCTTGGGAGCAATTTCCAAATAACTGAAGGTACCACGTTCATCTGTACAAACAATAGTATGCAAGTATAAACGCCATGGGACCACGCATCCATCATACCGCTCAGGAAGGAGATGCGTTCGGTCTCCTAGAGATGAACGTACTTTGGTGTAAAAAGTGCAAATCAATATCAGAACAACAGCTAAGGACCGTGTGAAGGTCCTGGAGGAAACGGGTACAAAAGTATCTATATCCACAGTAAAACGAGTCCTATATCAACATAACCTGAAAGGCCTCTCAGCAAGGAAGAAGCCACTGCTCCAAAACCACCATAAAAAAGCCAGACTACAGTTTGCAACAGCACATGGGGACAAAGATCATACTTTTTGGAGAAATAACTTCTGGTCTGATGAAAAATACATTGAACTGTTTGGCCATAATGGCCTTTATGTTTGGAGGAAAAAGGGGGAGGCTTGCGAGCCGAAGAACACCATCCCAACCGTGAAGCACGGGGGTGGCAGCATCATGCTGTGGGGGTGCTTTGCAGCAGGAGGGACTGGTGCACTTCATAAAATAGATGGCATCATGAGGGAGAAAAGTACGTGGATATATTGACGCAACATCTCAAGACATCAGTCAGGAAGTTAAAGCTTGCTCGCAAATGTGTCTTCCAAATGGAGAACGACCCCAAGCATACTTCCAAAGTTATGGCAAAATGGCTTAAGGACAACAAAGTCAAGGTATTGGAGTGGCCATCACAAAGCCCTGACCTCAATCCTATAGAACATTTGTGGGCAGAACTGAAAAAGTGTGTGCGAGCAAGGAGGCCTGCAAACCTGACTCAGTTACACCAGCTCTGTCAGGAGGAATGGGCCAAAATTCACCCAACTTATTGTGGGAAGCTTGTGGAAGGCTACCCAAAACTTTTGACCAAAGTTAAACCATTTAAAGGCAATGCTACCAAAATACTAATTGAGTGTTTGTAAACTTCTGACCCACTGGGAATGTGATGAAAGAAATATAAACTGAAATAAATCATTCTCTCTAATACTTTTCAGACATTTGACATTCTTAAAATAGACTGACCTAAGACAGGGAATTTTTACTAGAATTAAATGTCAGGAATTGTGAAAAACTGAGTTTAAATCTATTCGGGTAAGGTGTATGTAAACTTCCGACTTCGACTATATATACCAAAATGAAGAGTTATGTTCGACTGGTTCAGTTCTCCACCATAAAATTGACAAAAAGAGTAGGAACAGCTGGTTTTACACCATGATTTGACTATTTATATGTATTTTGTATTTTTATTGGGGTGGGGGGACTGTTGCTGTCTGAACTTATTTAACAGTAATAGTCAACAGTCAAAATGTTGTTGTGCATCAGAAGTCAACAAGTATTGTTGAATTACTGACCTGGGTGGGGCCCATTTGCTCATCCGTTATCATATAAAAAAAATGGCAACATTTGCCTAAGGCAAAATGGTGTAGAATTGCAGCAAACATTTTCTCTACTGCCCATGAAAGAATGCTCAGAAATAAATGTTTTTGCGCGATATTCCAAATGCCTGTATCGCATTTATGTCCACTTGTTCTCAAGTGGACATAAGGGTGTGTTCATAACAATTCAACTGTTCCACTCTGTTAGCTAGCAAATAGATTTAAGTTTGCTAAACTTTAATATAAATATGGTCTGGCTAATCACTAGCACTTGGGCTTGAGAGATTGTTGATGAGACCTCTGTTAGTTTTCTACAGCCTAATGCCTGCTACAAGAAGTTATTTGTGAATGTGCATTATGCGGTTCTAGTAAAATTTGTAACAAAAAGGGCATTTTCATAGACAGACTTGAAAGCCAGATCAGTGATTTCATTGCAAAAAAATCAGGTTAAACTATTTTGATAAAATAACGAATGGGGCTTATGGTTGTGGAAGGCTTATATTTAGCCTAGGTATAATTACACAAGCGCTGAATTAATTTGATTATGGCTGACTGTTTGTAATGCATTGTATTTGACCTGTAATTGTACAACAACAATAATTTAAAGAAAACATTTTAAAAATGTAGATGTACAGTCGTGGCAAAGTTTTGAGAATGACACAAATATACATTTTCCTCCGTTTGCATGATGGCAATTTGCATATACTCCAGAATGTTATGAAGAGAATGATCAGATGAATTGCAATTAATTGCAAAGTCCCTCTTTGCCATGCAAATGAACTGAATCCCCCAAAAAACATTCCCCTGCATTTCAGCCCTGCCACAAAAGGACCAGCTGACATCAGTGATTCTCTGGTTAACACAGGTGTGAGTGTTGACGAGGACGAGGCTGGAGATCACTCTGTCATGCTGATTTGAGTTCGAATAACAGACTGGAAGCTTCAAAAGGAGGGTGGTGTTTGGCGTCATTGTTCTTCCTCTGTCAATCATGTTTACCTGCAAGGAAACACGTGCCATCATCATTGCTTTGCACAAAAAGGGCTTCACAGGCAAGGATATTGCTGCCAGTAAGATGGCACCTAAATCAACCATTTATCAGATCATCAAGAACTTCAAGGAGAGCGGTTCAATTGTTGTGAAGGCTTCAGTGCGCCCAAGAAAGTACAGCAAGCGCCAGGACCGTCTCCTAAAGTTGATTCCGCTGCGGGATCGGGGCACCACCTGTACAGAGCTTGCTCAGGAATGGCAGCAGGCAGGTGTGAGTTCATCTGCACGCACAGTGAGGCGAAGACTTTTGGAGGATGGCCTGGTGTCAAGAAGGACAGCAAAGAAGCCACTTCTCTCCAGGAAAAACATCAGGGACAGACTGATATTCTGCAAAAGGTACAGGGATTGGACTGCTGAGGACTGGGGAAAGTCGTTTTCTCTGATGAATCCCTTTTCTGATTGTTTGGGGCCCCCGGAAAAAAGTTTGTCCAGAGAAGACAAGGTGAGCGCTACCATCAGTCCTGTGTCATGCCAACAGTAAAGCGTCCTAAGACAATTCATGTGTGGGGTTGCTTCTCAGCCAAGGGAGTGGGCTCACTCACAATTTTGCCTAAGAATACAGCCATGAATAAAGACCCAACACATCCTCTGAGAGCAACTTCTCCCAACCATCCAGGATGAGTTTGGTGACGAACAATGACCTTTCCAGCATGATGGAGCACCTTGCCATAAAGCAAAAGTGATAACGAAGTGGCTTGGGGAACAAAACATCGATATTTTGGGTCCATGGCCAGGAAACTCCCCAGACCTTAATCCTATTGAGAACTTGTGGTCAATCCTCAAGAGACGGGTGGACAAACAAAACCCCACAAATTCTGACAAACGCCAAGCATTGATTATGCAAGAATGGGCTGCCATCAGTCAGGATGTGGCCCAGAAGTTAATTGACAGTATGCCATGGCGGATTGCAGAGGTCTTGAAAAAGAAGGGGCAACTCTGCAAATATTGACTCTTTGCATCAACTTCCTGTAATTGTCAATAAAAGCCTTTGACACTTATGAAATGCTTCAGTATTCCATAGTAACATCTGACAAAAATATCTAAAGACACTGAAGCAGCAGACTTTGTGGAAATTAATTTGTGTCACTCTCAAAACTTTTGGCCACGACTGTATATCGTGAATCTGAAACAATCTAGATATCATTTTAGGCCATATCACCTAGCCCTACCCCCATTAAAGTTGCACAAGCACTAATTTCATGGAACTACTCAGGTACTGACACATTTTTAAAGATGCACATTTTGCATTGTTTGTTTTCAGTGTATGTTGAAAAAGACTTAACATTCATCAATTCTCTAAACAAGTTAAAGGTGAAATATGCAGAAATCCCTCTGCCATTTCCTGGTGGCAATAAATGGAATAGTTTGCCTAATTTCAGTTTGACTAACTAAGCAATGCAAAGTGTAGAGAATTATTGTACCATCTGAACCACTGTGAAATATATTTTCAGTAACCAAACATATAGTACTTTCATCTGTTTGTATCTGTTGTACAAATCCTAAAGTAAAAGACGCAAGAGCAAAACTTAAGAAAGGAAAGTATAGACACAGGCGCACATAGAAAACACTTCTACCCCTTCTTACACTTGCTTTCAATGAAAATTACAGATCTATAACTCTGCTCTCTATGTGAATTTGGTAGGGTCACCCCAAAAAGTTATAAATTGCAGATTTAAGGATGGAGGTTGCTTTTGTGCTCTTACTCAGAATTACACTTTTTCTCCAAGGCTCCTCAGGACAAGCCACTGCTCCAGACCAAGACCTCTGCCTCGGAGTCCACTGAAAGGCTTAAGCCAGCCCCCTCGGACCCAGAGAAGGCTTCTGCCACTCCTCCCAAGGTCTGCACCACTCCTCCCAAGGTCTGCACCACTCCTCCCAAGGTCTGCACCACTCCTCCCAAGGTCTGCACCACTCCTCCCAAGGTCTGCACCACTCCTCCCAAGGTCTGCACCACTCCTCCCAAGGTCTGCACCACTCCTCCCAAGGTCTGCACCACTCCTCCCAAGGTCTGCACCACTCCCCGCTGGATCGCGTTACCAGAGCCCCAGAGTGACAAGGAGGATGCAATCGAGGAACAGACCGGGGCGTCGTCAGCATCTCAGTCAGATGACATAAAAACATTGAGCAGTGCAGAATCTTCCGAAGAAGAGGAGGAAGAGGAAGTAGCAGCAGCACAGGAGAGCGGGCCCAACAGCATTCTACCTCCCTCCGTACTGAATCAAGCCAGTGCCATCGCGGAGCACTTCACCAACAGCGCCAGGCGAGGCAGCACGGATGATGCCCGCTCCCTTGGCTGCCCCTCGCCACGCCTTCCCAGCCGGACTGGCAGCACCCTCAGCCTTGGCGGCGAAGGCAATGAACGCCCCCACTGGCTGAACAGCTCCTGCTTCGAACCGACCCAGGACAACTTTGGCGCAACAGATCTGACTATGCTTTCTCCGAGGGATGACAGCCTCTTTGAGATCCACAGGAGGAGAGACTCTACCCTATCCAAGCAGGACCAGTTGCTCATTGACAAAATCAAAAGCTACTACGAGACTGCCGAGCACCAGGATGCCAACTTCAGCCTCAGGCGCAGGGAGAGCCTGACCTACATCCCTACTGGCCTTGTCAAGAACTCTGTCAGCTGGTTCAACAGTTCGGACGAGAGCCCTGGCGCAGAGAAAAGTGATACATCAGCCTTGGCCACTTCCTCTGCACCCCACCCTTCCACTTCAGAACCTGATTCATCCAAGGCTCCAGGCGTGTGGGACTGCATGACCTCCGGTGCATCATTTGACTCACTGGAGTTGGAAAGAAGTAAGAAGCCTGAGGTAGTGGGTTCAGAGGCAGAGCGAAAGGACCGGTCTCTGTGTTTACAGGAGAGGCACATCCAGGACGATGAGTTCCGACCTTCATCTGAGATGATCAAGGTTTGGCAGGACATGGAGAAAAAGGGGAGCAGATCCCAGGGAGAGGCCAGAGGCCCTGTGAAAGACACCGAGGCTCAACAGAAGACCTCTAGAGTCGCTGGTCCAAGCCTGAGCAGAAGGAGCCAGACTCCAAAGAAGAACTCTGAATCGGAGCCTGACGATTCCTTTATGATACTGGAGGAAGCTGACCTGAGCACCATCACTGAAGAATCCATGAGCCCTTCGCCCATTAAGAGCAAGGTGTTGGGGCTTGGCCGTACAGCGAGTGTGAGGGATCCCCGCAGATCCAGGGTTGACGAGGGTAGGCTTTCCAGAGCTCCTATGCCCAGGGTCATCCAGTTGAGGGCTGAGGAAGGGGAGGAGGCCAGCAAGGAGCCTCAGTCGCCAGACGATGCGGAGATGGCTAAGAACAAAGTTTTCCAGTTGGCCCGGCAGTACAGCCAGCGTATCAAGTGCACCACACCAGCTCCTAGACAGCGAGATGTCCTGTTTGGAAAGAAGAATCTGCCCTGTGTGATCGAGGAGAAGCCAGAGAGCTCAGGTACGGAAGATATGGAAGAGTGTTGTGTTTTTCTAAATGATGTGCACTCAGGTAGGGAAGAGCTTTGTTTGTCCCTAAGTGTTGTGCCTCAAGAAGTGCTGTGTTATTCTTTTTACCAAGTAGGGTTTGAATTAGTCTTAGCCTCGCTAGGAGGTGCTCTCCTATTAGCCTGGCAAATATCGGTTTCAAGTGACTGATAGGGCTGCCCACATTGGGGGGGAAGATTTGATGGAAAGGTTTACTAATAGATTGCTTAGCAAATCATACAGTTTTTATTTATGCGGCCTATGTAGTTTACATGCACACTAAACCAGTATTACTTCGACTATGGCAATACTCTGAGTAAGGCAGAGTAAGCTCTTAATTAGAGTAAGCATACTCTGAGTAAAATAGGTTGACTATCGAGCTATTTTCCACATTATTATAAGATTATTAGGACAAGTAATCGCCTTAATCGGAGTATTACTCTTTCTCTGAATACTTTTCGGCAAACAAGCGCACAGGAAAGCAACTTACTCCAGAAGAGAAGGCATTGGGTGAGTCAAGGTAGGATGATGAGTAGCTGGTTTTAGCAATGCTAATTAGTATTCTCCAGCCAATTTAGCTTGTTTGCTAAATTGTGTCATTGGTATGTCGTTGTCGTGGGTATATTACCGGTCGTGACGGACATGAGACGGAGCTCACGATAAGCTCCCACTGTTGTCAATGCAGCCTACTACATTGGCAGCGTGAGCAGTACAGCAGCACTTAAAGCACGCATTTTGACTCCATTTTCCTGAAACCGACACAAGTCGCTGAGCTTCTGGAAACTGGAAGAAATGTATTGCGCTGCCTTCGTAATATGCTGCCTGAGTAGCATTCAAAAAACTATGCTGACAGACCGCGAATGTGATGTTTTGTAGTGCATTGTAGATTTGTCATTACTGAGAATATTGTTTTACTCAGAGTATTCACAATAATCGTGAATATTGTGTGCATGTAAACATACCTGAAGATACCAAAACTACTACTAAGCAATATAGACCGCAGTGTCCCTGAATGCCCGAGAATGCCCAAAATAAAAACAGAACTTTCAACTTATTCTGATACTCTGACGCTCAGATACTTCCTGTTAAGTCTTGTTTATGTGGTGTGTTTTACAGGTAAACCCAACTTGACGCTGCCCCTGCTCTCGTTTGATCGTGTGAGCAATCTCCAGGAGTTGAGTCCTGTAGCCATATCTCCCAACCCTGCTCACATGCCTAGCTCTTTGGGCAGTCCCCGAGTCCTTTCACCCGGCCGCATGTCCGCCAAGAGCCCACTCAATCCTACGCCTACCGAGGCTTTTAACTGGCCTGACGTGCGGACACTTCGCTGCAAGTATGCCAGCTCGGACAAAGATCAGTCCCAGCTGCCGCCAGTTAACCGAAGCCGTTCAGTTCCTGAGAGGATGGACAGCGGCCCCAAAAGGCGCTCAAGCTTCTGCTCCAGCTTAGTCACTGCTTCTGGTACGGTCGAGGCTCCGGCCTACAGACCCCACCTCAGCAGGGACCCTGGCCCTGGAGAGGGGTTGGCTAGGCTCCACAGGGCCGGGTCATTGGACCAGAGACTGAGTGGGCTGCATCTGAGTGAGCTACAGAACCTCCAGGATGAAGTCCCTAATGACAGTTACTACATCTCGGCACAGGCCACCATGCCCAATGACCACAGGGTCGTTGTTGTGGAGAAGGTTCCGGAGCCTGAGACAGAATCCAGCTCTGCAGAACCACTGGAGATGGTACTCAGGGCAAGGAGAGTAGAGGTGGTAGAGGACATAGATGATAGCTATGTCCAGATCCGTTCACCGACCACTAGAGAGAAAATCTCCATCATGGCTGTAATCGACCGCTGCCGGGCCTATCAGGAGTCAGATGAATATAGGCAAAGGGAGGAGGGCGGGGCTAAGGCAGAGTCAGTACCCTTAAGTGGGAGGGGCAAGGAACTTGACACGGGTCCACCCTCAAATGAAAAGCTTGAAGATGCCCAGAAAACTGCCATGAACTTGGTCAAAAAGACAGATGCTAGTCAACAGAACGTGGTGAAAAACTTGAGACAAAAATTCCTTAACTTGAGGTGAATAGCACCAGTAAACTTTTTAAGTAACCTTTTATTCTCTTCATATTTTTCATCAACTAAGGGGTTTAAGTTAGGTATGCTGATCTCAAGTTAGGATTCGGTGTGCGTGTTGGTCAGTCTTGTACTGCAATTTAATGGTTTAAGCTTTGCTGTCAAACTTTCTGTGTACATAGAAGCGGTTATTGTGACAGCCCAGGGAAAATGTGGTTGTTTTGTCTCAAATGTTGCATAGAAATGTTTAAATATCTATGTACAGTACTCAAGAGAACCCTCTCTTGATCCTGAAATGATGTCGGTCGAAAGCACCTTTTGTACAGCTTGTGTTCCATCATAAGGCAATTGTATTGCACAATTGAAGAGAGCAATTATTTGCTTTCTTTCTAGGGTGGCTACCCACTGGGCACAGATGTCACTTCAACGTCTAGTTTTGATTTACATTTGATTGACTTGTCAACTAACGTAAATTCAAAGTAAAACCAACAAACATTTTCACCATCATTGGATTTAGGTACAAAGTTGGGTGAAAAAAAAACAAATTACTTAAATTCCTTTACGTCAATGACCATGTTGATTCAATGTCTTCAAATTGAATTGTTTTGTTGAAATGACATGGAAACAACATTGATTCAACCAGTTTGTGCCCAGTGGCTACTGTGTCTCTGACATGAAATGAGAGCCCCTCAACATCATAGCAGCACTACTGTTTACTGGAAAGCACAGAAATATATGATATTGTCTGACGACAATAGTTTTTGGGGGAAATGCTGACCAGAAAATTAAGGGAATGAGGCTGAAACTTGAGAGCATTGCATAATTTGCTGTTTTTACCATCTTTCCTTGAACTCTCACCCTGCACTAGACTTAACTTTCACTGCACATGGCCTGACCACTAAAATACACATGAGAGAGTCATGGCCATACTGGGATATAATGGTTCATTAATTGCCCTGTGACCACTTTGTAAATCCCACCTGAAGTGGTGATAGCTCAAGGATTGTCTTGTAATTTTATATAATCATTGAATTGTCAAATGGATTGAGAATCAAAGACCCTGTATGAAGTGTTGCTCTTTTCTAGTTAGTCAACTTCTTACCTTGATTATATATATATATATATATATATATATATCATTGTTCAGTTAATTGGCTAATGATGTGCACTTTGTATGTGTTCTCTGCTTCGGCTGCCCAAAGGAACTTCATTCTCAGCAACAGGTCATTGAAATGAGTCGACGTAAAACTTGAAAGAGTGAGAACTAGTGTACACGTATAGATCCAGGGGACCCTAGTCAAAAGGGTCCAGGTCTTCTACTGCTAAAAAGTGTTACTGTCACTGCTCACTACTCCGAGGGTCATTCCTTTTCTTCACTATCTACATTTACCTCTTATTTATTAAGCCAACGTCAATTTATGAACATTACTTGTCTTGTCTTTATATATTTGTGTATGTGTGTGTGTGTGTGTGTGTGTGTGTGTGTGTATATATGTATATGTATATATGTATATATATGTGTATATATATATGTATATGTATGTGTATATATGTATATGTATATATGTATATGTATGTGTATATATGTATGTATATGTATGTGTATATATGTATGTATATGTATGTGTATATATGTATGTATATGTATGTGTATATATGTATGTGTATATATGTATATGTATGTGTATGTGTGTATATGTATGTGTATGTGTGTATATGTATGTGTATATATGTATGTATATATATGTATGTATGTATGTATGTATGTATATATATATATATATATATGTATATGTATGTATATATGTATATGTATGTATATATGTATATATATATGTATATATGTATATATATATGTATATGTATGTATATATGTATATATGTGTATATATATATGTGTGTATATATATATATATATGTATGTATGTTGTCTTGTATCTTGACGGTTGTACAGAAATGTTTGTGTTGCCTAGAGACGGTATACATTCCATATTAAAACATACGGCTCACTTGTCCAGAAAAAAATGTTTATTGTGTGCGTTCGAGTCAGGGAGAGCACGTCTTTCTGTTTCTTTTAAAGAATTTGGGCTGTATGGCTGAACAAATAAGGTTTAGTTGAATCTCCTTTACGGTTTACATATTAGAATTGGGGCTGCATGGCTGGACAAAGATTTAGTCGAATCTCCTTAACACGGAACCCAAACCGGCTGCGTGCGCCATCGTGCACACAAACTGATTTTGTACCCCCACATCAAACGCGATCGTGACACGCAGGTTAAAATATCAAAACAAACTCTGAACCAATTACATTTATTTGGGGACAGGTTGAAAAGCATTAAACATTTATGGCAATTTAGCTAGCTAGCTTTCACTTGCTAGCTAATTTGTCCTATTTAGCTAGCTTGCTGTTGATAGCTAATTTGTCCTGGGATATTAACATTGCGTTATTTTACCTGAAATGCACAAGGTCCTCCGACAATTAATCCACACAAACGGTCAACCGAATCGTTTCTAGTCATCTCTCCTCCTAGTCCTTTTCTCTTGGCCCTATCATAAATTATGGCAACTTTCATAAATTATGTACATTACCGCCACTGACCTTGTTAGTCTTTCAGTCACCTACGTGGGTATAACTAATAAGGAGACGGCACGTGGGTGGGTACCTGCTTCTATAAACCAATGAGGAGATGGGAGAGGCAGGACTTGCAGCGCGATCTGCGTCACAAATAGAACTGACTTCTATTTTAGCCCTTGGCAACGCAGAGGCTTGTTGGGGCGTGCACAATAATTGAATAATATAGATTTCTAAATTAATTTTGCAACGCTTGCGCAAGCGGTGTAGTCAGCCTGTTATAGTGTCCATATTAGGACAGGCTCGCCGTACTCCTTAGAAAAGGATCATGACGTTTAGAATGATTCGGTCCATAAAAAGGATATGACCACTACATGTCATGACGACAACAGACATTACCTGAATTAGGAAAGCTGCTGTTTTGTAGTAATAAGAGACTGCTATGAGGTGGTTATGGTTCAATGGTTTCTAAACAGACATACTTTTTATATAATAATATATGCTATTTAGCATATATGCCAATTTTACTTATTGTCATCCGTGCATACATTTGACATATGGGTGGCCCCGGGAATCGAACCCACAACCCTGCAAGCGCCATGCTCTACCAACTGATCCACACAGGACCCATGAAGGTAGATTTGAAATGCACTACAGTCTCTGCTAAATGGCTCTCCTACTTGTCAGCGAAGTGATTGGAAACCCTTTCAGAATGGGTAGAGAGGAGGGAGAGTGTGCATTGACAATGGGACAGATGCAGTTGTTGTTCGCGGTAGCGTTGAACACCAATTAACTCGACGGTGAATGTGGGAAGATCATTACGAGTGTCGTATATGCGTTTCACATAAGCCTTAGCTATTCTCTATAATGTGTTTCTAGCTATTATAGAACAGAAAATCCAGCAGAAGTGGAGCCTCTATCATTATTTTATTATGTTGCATTGTCTATTCTGTTCCTTATGTGAGATTTTCAGGTGTAAGATTTTCCACTCGTAGCAAACAACAATGTCATTTCTGAGAAACTGATGCTAGTGTCAAGACTGCATTCAGTTCTAAACAAGTAGTGCATTATGATATGTAAATAAATCTGTCATGTTTAAAAAGGATGTGTATGAATAGACTTTGTCACAGAGAAATATAATAATTAACTTTGATGCATCTTACCGACCTGACTGCCAACCAATGATCTATATAATACCGGGATTACTGATGCTATGTATTGCCCAGTGAGAGGCTTTGAAGCCACCTGCTGCCATATTGGTACTCCTCAGAATGAGCAGCCCTCAACAGGAATTAATTCTAGTGTTTCAATTAAAAGGGCAATGTTACATTTATTTATTTGTTGTAGAGTGGGGACCGTAACATTAGTACTCTCTAAAAATTCAACTTTAAGGAAAATGTTTTAATATATTTTGTATTTTAATGTTTATCTCACATAATATATTTCAAAAGTATGCATTAAGGTGTCTAATGGAATATACTTGCGAAAATGTAGAAATGTAGACCAATCTTTTTACAATGGTGGAGGAGTACAAAAATGTCTGCAGCGGCTTTAAAACAGCGTCCTGTCAGTCATCTAGGGTTTGGGTTTATATACATGATTGGGGCAACCTGAGTGGTGGTAGAAAGAGTGAGGCTGTGTATACACAATCTGAAAAAAATTCTGGTAGTTTAGTGAAAATATATATATTTTTTTATCAGATAACATCTGATGTGATTGGTCAAAAGATCAATTAGTGGAAAAAATATCAGAATTGGGCTGCCTGTGTAAACGTAACCCTTGCGAGGTGTCAGTATGTGCAGCCTATGAGGTTCAAGAGAGGCCAACTGTGCATAAGCACAGGAATCCTACTGTCTCCTGCACCAGTTAAATGCAATTGTGTTTACAATAAGAAATCACGTTAACATTATCAGAGAAAAGTTTCAAATTAAATCACTTTGCTGGATTATAACGAGGTTTATGGTAAATTCTGCACTTTCCACAATTATTTTGAACTACGAAAATGTGGCCCTCAGTAAATAGGTCTAACAATATAAAGGGTCGCTGGCAAACGTCCAAATAGAAAGTGTTTAACATTTGGTACCCATCAATGAATTGACAGTTTTAAATGGATTTGTTTTCTTCTCAAATAATTTACATATTTGTTAAAGCCCAATGGCGTGTTGAGTTTGTGAACATACCAGGAACAGCATATTTCAACTATGACTTTGCCTGCAGGGAAATCTGTGTTTAAAACTGTTTAAAGGAAGTGTATCTTTTATTATACAGTGGGGGCAAAAAAGTATTTAGTCAGCCACCAATTGTGCAAGTTCTCCCACTTAAAAAGATGAGAGGCCTGTAATTTTCATCATAGGTACACTTCAACTACTACAGACAAAATGAGGGGAAAAAGTCCAGAAAATCACATTGTAGGATTTTTTATGAATTTACTTGCAAATTATGGTGGAAAATAAGTATTTGGTCACCTACAAACAAGCAAGATTTCTGGCTCTCACAGACCTGTAACTTCTTCTTTAAGAGGCTCCTCTGTCCTCCACTCGTTACCTGTATTAATGGCACCTGTTTGAACTTGTTATCAGTATAAAAGACACCTGTCCACAATCTCAAACAGTCACACTTCAAACTCCACTATGGCCAAGACCAAAGAGCTGTCAAAGGACACCAGAGACAAAATTGTAGACCTGCACCAGGCTGGGAAGAATGAATCTGCAATAGGTAAGCAGCTTGGTTTGAAGAAATCAACTCTGGGAGCAATTATTAGGAAATGAAAGACATACAAGACCACTGATAATCTCCCTCGATCTGGGGCGCCACGCAAGATCTCACCCCGTGGGGTCAAAATGATCACAAGAACGGTGAGCAAAAATCCCAGAACCACACGGGGGGACCTAGTGAATGACCTGCAAAGAGCTGGGACCAAAGTAACAAAGCCTACCATCAGTAACACACTACGCCACCAGGGACTCAAATCCTGCAGTGCCAGACGTGTCCCCCTGCTTAAGCCAGACATGTCCAGGCCCGTCGGAAGTTTACTAGAGAGCATTTGGATGATCCAGAAGAAGATTGGGAGAATGTCATATGGTCAGATGAAACCAAAATATAACATTTTGGTAAAAACTCAACTCGTTGTGTTTGGAGGACAAAGAATGCTGAGTTGCATCCAAAGAACACCATACCTACTGTGAAGCATGGGGGGGAAACATCATGCTTTGGGGCTGTTTTTCTGTAAAGGGACCAGGACGACTGATCCGTGTAAAGAAAAGAATGAATGGGGCCATGTATCGTGAGATTTTGAGTGAAAACCTCCTTCCATCAGCAAGGGTATTGAAGATGAAACGTGGCTGGGTCTTTCAGCATGACAATGATCCCAAACACACCGCCCGGGCAACGAAGGAGTGGCTTTGTAAGAAGCATTTCAAGATCCTGGAGTGGCCTAGCCAGTCTCCAGATCTCAACCACTCAACCACCAACAAAGGGTATATAACAAAGTATTGAGAAACTTTTGTTATTGACCAAATACTTATTTTCCACCATAATTTGCAAATAAATTCATTAAAAATCCTACAATGTGATTTTTCTGGATACTTTTTTTCTCATTTTGTCTGTCATAGTTAAAGTGTACCTATGATGAAAATGACAGGCCTCATCTTTTTAAGTGGGAGAAATTGCACAATTGGTGGCTGACTAAATGCTTTTTTGCCCCACTGTATGTAAAATTCTTTATCAATATTAAAGTAAAATTCCAAAGGTTTGCAAAACTGGATCGCAAGTAAGGATTAGTAAACTTTTGAAAGGGCGACAGAAGTGGCTCCACATTTCTCGCGGGCAAAATCATAGTTCGAATGGGAACCCAAAGTGGTTTATAATAGCTCTTTGGTGACTGGGAGAAAATTATATTGAGTAATGGGGCATATGTGATAAGTCTGACATTATTGTGTTCAAGTGCTTTTGAAGGCAGACCAATTCTTCAACCAATAAGGTTTTAGCTAGCTTGATAAGATGGCTTAAGTTGCTAATAGTAAGGTTAGCTAGCTTGCTTAACGTTGACATTATGGTCAAACTATCTACGTTATCAACATGAATTGATACATTTGTGATTGTAATTTTTTTTAATGTTGTCGTCATTTGGTTGAAAAAGTTAAAGGTAAGTGGTGAAACTCGGGTAATAAAATGATCCGTTTCCCACTTGGAGGGTCGTGAAACTTCCCTGTCGGATCTCCAAAACGTCCGATATCTCCGACAGCATGTGAACGCTCCATAAGAGAGCAAGAAGTAAGTGAAAAGACAAGTTATATTTCATCCTTTCCAGTTGTATTTTATTGGCAGTGTAAGAGCATGGAAACACAGGTGACAGTAAATACAGTGAATTAATTCTAATAATGTAATATTTGTTATTAGATTGTCTTTGAATGCTCCTTTACTCTCCTGTCTCCACTTCCAGTCATACATGAATACTATATTGAACAAAAAATCTAAACACAACATGTGAAGTGTTGGTCCCATGTCATGAGCTGAAATAAAAGATCCCAGAAATGTTCCATAAGCACAAAAAAGTGTTTCTCTCAAATGTTGTATAAAAATGTGTTTCCATCCCTGTTAGTAGCATTTTCTCCTTTGTCAAGCTAATCCATCCACCTGACAGGTGTGGCATATCAAGAAGCTGATGAAACAGCATGATCATTACACAGGTGCACCTTGTGCAGGGGACAATAAAAGGCCACTTTGAAATGCAGTTTTGTCACACAACAAAATGCCACAGTTGTCTCAAGTTTTGAGAGAGTGTGCAATTGGTATGCTGACTGCCAGAATGTCCACCAGAGCTGCTGCCAGGGAATTTAATGTACATTATCTACCATATACCCCCTACAACGTAATTTTAGAGAATTTCGCAGTATGTCCAACCGGCCTCACAACCTCAGACCAGGTGTCTGTAATAAAGCCCCTTTGTGCTTAACATTTTTATCTGATTGGCTGGCTCCCCAGTGGGTGGGCCTATGCCCTCCCACGCCCACCCATGGCACTGCCTAGCCATTTGACATCCATAGATTAGTGCCCAATAAATTGATTTCAATTGACTGATTTCCTCATATGAACTGTAACTCAGTAAAATCTTGTTGCGTTTTTATATTTTTGTTAAGTGTATTTTTATCTATTGGTATATACTTCAGTAAGCTTATTCCAGATCTGCATGTGATGACCACAACCACCAAAGGACACATACATAAGGGCCCTATTCACAAAGCGTCCCTGAGTAGGAGTGCTGATCTACGATCAAGTTTCCCCCCCTCTTATTCATTATGATTTAAAAGGCAAAACTGATCCTAGCTCTCCTACTCTGAAACGTTTTGTGTAAACGAGGCCCAGGCTAGGATAGTAGCGTTAACTCACGACAACCCACATTGATCCACTAACGCTTTAGTTTAAAATCATCTCTACGCCCTACTTTATTTAGGCTAATAAGGAGTAAACTCAAATGCCACTGCCAAATTGTAGACAAGGCGGACACTGATGTGATGTGATCAGTGATTTGAGGCACTCTCTTGGTGTTTGTTACTGAAGCTACTTGGCCAGGGACTGTAGTGTACTGAAGCAGTCACCTGCCTCTCCAGTCTCCTCTTGCAGGACTCCCTTACAGAAGAAAGGAGGGACAAAGTCCACAGGGTCCTTGATGCCCAGGTGGATGTTATACAGGCTGAGTTTATTTGCCATGTGGCTCCTAGAGACAAATTCACAATAATCCATCACGCATTACACAAAACAATCTGCACAATACTTTCAAACAGTACAACAATGTACTGTAACACCGAGTTATATGAAAGTCACCAGCTTTAACGTTAAAGTCTCCACATACTGTGTAGGGTTACAGGCATTGATAGAGAAAGTATCCTCATGGCCAAGAGAAGTGGGATGAAGTTGATCTAGAGACCGATGTAAGATCAGTTTTGGGGGTTTCCCCTCAAATGGTTAGGTAATGATATGGGGAGGGTAAGCTGATACTAGATCAGTGCTTATAAGACCAAATTCAATCTACTAAATATGAAATTCATGTAGGTGTGACTTGTTTTCACTGATCTGACTACGGTACATCTGCTTTGTGGACCATCATGGTGAGGGGTAGGTAGGCAGCCTAATTCAGTGAAGGTGCTCATGTACTGGCCTAGACATGAGAGGAGGTTACAAGTGGCTAAGCTATTATGTCAGAAATACATTGCATTCAAAGTCAGTTTGCTTTTGAGGTTATTTCTAGCCATCCATAAGCAGTTATTTAATTTATACACTGCTCAAAAAAATAAAGGGAACACTTAAACAACACAATGTAACTCCAAGTCAATCACACTTCTGTGAAATCAAACTGTCCACTTAGAAAGCAACACTGATTGACAATAAATTTCACATGCTGTTGTGCAAATGGAATAGACAACAGGTGGAAATTATAGGCAATTAGCAAGACACCCCCAATAAAGGAGTGGTTCTGCAGGTGGTGACCACAGACCACTTCTCAGTTCCTATGCTTCCTGGCTGATGTTTTGGTCACTTTTGAATGCTGGCGGTGCTTTCACTCTAGTGGTAGCATGAGACGGAGTCTACAACCCACACAAGTGGCTCAGGTAGTGCAGCTCATCCAGGATGGAACATCAATGCAAGCTGTGGCAAGGTTTGCTGTGTCTGTCAGCGTAGTGTCCAGAGTATGGAGGCGCTACCAGGAGACAGGCCAGTACATCAGGAGACGTGGAGGAGGCCGTAGGAGGGCAACAACCCAGCAGCAGGACCGCTATCTCTGCCTTTGTGCAAGGAGGAGCACTGCCAGAGCCCTGCAAAATGACCTCCAGCAGGCCACAAATGTGCATGTGTGCTCAAACGGTCAGAAACAGACTCCATGAGGGTGGTATGAGGGCCCGACGTCCACAGGTGGGGGTTATGCTTACAGCCCAACATCGTGCAGGACGTTTGGCATTTGCCAGAGAACACCAAGATTGGCATATTCGCCACTGGCGCCCTGTGTCTTTCACAGACGAAAGCAGGTTCACACTGAGCACATGTGACAGACATGACAGTCTGGAGACGCCGTGGAGAACGTTCTGCTGCCTGCAACATCTTCCAGCATGACCAGTTTGGCGGTGGGTAGGTCAAGGTGTGGGGTGGCATTTCTTTGGGGGGCCGCACAGCCCTCCATGTGCTCGCCAGAGGTAGCCTGACTGCCATTAGGTACCGAGATGAGATCATCAGACCCCTTGTGAGACCATATGCTGGTGCGGTTGGCCCTGGGTTCCTCCTAATGCAAGACAATGCTAGACCTCATGTGGCTGGAGTGTGTCAGCAGTTCCTGCAAGAGGAAGGCATTGATGCTATGGACTGGCCCGCCCGTGCCCCAGACCTGAATCCAATTGAGCACATCTGGGACATCATGTCTCGCTCCATCCACCAACGCCACGTTGCACCACAGACTGTCCAGGAGTTGGCGGATGCTTTAGTCCAGGTCTGGGAGGAGATCCCTCAGGAGACCATCCGCCACCTCATCAGGAGCATGCCCAGGCGTTGTAGGGAGGTCATACAAGCACGTGGAGGCCACACACACTACTGAGCCTCATTTTGACTTGTTTGAAGGACATTACATCAAAGTTGGATCAGCCTGTAATGTGGTTTTCCACTTTAATTTTGATTGTGACTCCAAATCCAGGCCTCCAGGGGTTGATAAATTTGATTTCCATTTACAATTTTTGTGTGATTTTGTTGTCAGCACATTCAACTATGTAAAGAACAAAGTCTTTTAATAAGAATATTTCATTCATTCAGATCTAGGATGTTATTTTAGTGTTCCCTTTATTTTTTTGAGCAGTGTATATACATTGTTTTTTACAGGGCTAGTCTCATTGAGATTACAGATCTCAATGTATATCCTCTTCTAGAAAGATTAAAACATTCTCAAAAAGCAGCCACTTATTCTTAGCCTGGTGTGCCAGACCTAATTCAGAGCTATTTAGTCTTAGCCCGGTGTGCCAGACCATATGGTAAGATAGCAATATGGCTGCAGAGTTTAAATTGTTAGCCAGGCAAATTAATTATCGCCTTTCTAAGCAACCCTGGACCTGGAAGCCACTACATTTGCCAATAAAATCTTCAACATATTTTTATTTGTAACAATGGTTAAGCTAAACAAATAACCAATGGATTTTAGAGCTGACAAGTAGCCCTTTTCATTTGCTTTTCACTGACCAATAAGTTAACACACGCCTCGTTGCCATGCATCCCATAGTTTCTGGAATGCACTTTCTGTTCAAGAGAGCCATACGTGAACCTTCCATTGGTCATTATAGACCCTTCAATAGCAGTCTGAGGAAGAGTTTCATAAAGCGGCAATCCTTAATTCAAACAATAACAAAGCCCATCCCCGCCCATGTTTAGTTAAAAGCTGAGGAATGGGACTGGAAAAATGTAACCACTCTCAAATTCATAGACATTGCTCTGGATGCAAGGGCTGACCGTCCTTGATATCAAAATTGTTTTTTTAAAAACATTTTTCGTTTAGAAATATTGGAGTAGAATGTTAAATGTTGGGTTCTGATTTCTAAGTTATATTTTTCAGGAATCAGTTGTTACATATCAATTTTTATGTCCAAAAATGTATGTAGCAACTGCAGATTGCCCCTTTAAGATAGTTTCATAACATATTCAGTATCTCTGAGTTTTTGTGCTTTGTAGAGAAATGATCCTTAGTTATCCACTGTGAAGGTGTGTAATTTACTTTAAAAAGCACTGCAGTATACATTTTATAAGAATCTTCCCAAGGACATGGCTGCAGTCAGTAGTGGTGGTGAAGCTGAAAACGTATCAGAAGTCAACAGAATGTTCAATTACATTCAGTTCATGGAAAGTTAAAAGTTGTCATTCAACAGGAACACATCTCAGCATTTTTTTAAATTCATTTTTCTTTTCATTTTTCTTGTGTGTGCGCTTGTTTTGTAGCATTCTGCAGATTCGACCCAATGATTAGTCTGACAAACAAAGAACTTTGCGTCCTGCAGGCCCAGGCATGGATCAAAGCTGGTGAGACATTAAATAATGTCATCTTCACAGACGAATCAACCGTGGCCCTTGAGCAATTTGCTCAACATTGCCACAGAAGTAAAGGAAGAAGATCAAGCAAGCCTAGTCTCAAGCATCCGCTCAAACTCCATGTGTGGGGGGCAATTTCTCGCCAGGGACCAGGCCCATATTTGATTTTGAATGGTAAGTTTGGCTATTTACAAAGCAAAAGGTATGTATGAAAATAAATAAAATAGCTACAACACCTTCGGTAGGCCTACAGTATACCTAAAAATATTTTTAGATATACTAGTCTCCTTGTTTAAACTTGTGTGGAATCAACTGAAAACATTCATCCGTAACTCTGCCAAGCCGACTAGCACAGATTAATTGGTCAAGACCATCAAGATGTTTTGGCAAGAGAAATTGACGATACATCGATGCAACAAATACATTGATCATCTCAGCAAGGTTTTACCTGTGGTCGTGGAGCTGCGCGGAAGTGCAACTAAAATGTAGTTTATATAAACATCTGCATTTGAATGTATTTTTTCTCGTTATTTTATTTTATTAACAAAAGCATAAAGATGTTGATGAAGAAATACTGTACTGCTGTTTTGAGTTAGAAATGTAACACTTTAGAGTACTTAAGCATTGAATACATTTCAAGTTGAGGAATTTTCACAACAGTAGCCGGGTTATAAAAAGTCTATTGTCCTGCTAATAGGAAACATTTGCATGATGAGCTATACCTGCTACAGTTGTGATGTCTTCACTATTATTCTACAATGTAAAAAATGGTACAAATAAAGAAAAATCATGGAATGAGTAGGTGTGTCCAAATTTTGACTGGTACTTGCTTAATTAATTTGATTAATATTATGGTGTTTCTATTCCATGAAAAACCCTATGGGTTTCTGTTAGAATGGAATGGAAAATATGGCGCTGTACAACATGACGGTCGGCAGTACAGTACTGGGCTATTTAGCTAAAGAATCCCTGTGTCGTGCGGACGGGAAACCGGGGTTCAATCCCCCGATGGGGAGGAAGGAGTAGGCTGTCCTGTAATACATACATACAGACACAGCATCATTCAAATAATGGAGTTTGATGCACCTGGTATTGGATATGACTGGGAAAAAACTTGCTAAATAGCGATTTTCGGAAATTAACTTAATAAATCTTCTTATGGTTGGGAACAGTATTGAGTAGCCTGGATGAATAAGGTGCCCAGAGTAAACTACCTGCTACTCAGTCCCAGAGGTTAAGATATGCATATTATTAGTATATTTGGATATAAAACACTCAAGTTTCTAAAACTGTTTGAATGATGTCTGTGAGTATAACAGAACTCATATGGCAGGCAAACACCTGAGAACAAATCCAACCAGGAAGTGGGAAATCTGAGGTTTGTAGGTTTTCAACTCGTTCCCTATTGAAGATACAGTGGGATATTGGTCATGTTGCACTTCCTAAGTCTTCCACTAGATGTCAACAGTCTTTAGAACCTTGTTTGGTGCTTCTACTGTGAAGGAGGGGGGAATGAGTCAGTGGTCTGGCAGAGTGCCATGAGCTGGCCATGCTCGTTCACATGAGAGCGAGCTCTTTTCCATTGCATTTCTACAGACAAAGGAATTCTCTGGTTGGAACATTATTGAATAATTATGTTAAAAACGCACAGCCTCATCCAGGTTAGGGAGGGTTTGGCCAGTTTGGGTTTCCAAGATGGAAAGTATTCAGACTCCTTGACTTTTTCCACATTCTGTTACATTACAGCCTTATTCTAAAATGGATTAAATTAAATATTTTCCTCAGCAATCTACACCAAATATAATGAGAAAGCGAAAACAGAAAAATCTTATTTACATACAGTGGGGAGAACAAGTATTTGATACACTGCCGATTTTGCAGGTTTTCCTACTTACAAAGCATGTAGAGGTTTGTGATTTTATCATAGGTACACTTCAACTGTGAGAGACGGAATCTAAAACAAAAATCCAGAAAATCACATTGTATGATTTTTAAGTAATTAAATTGCATTTTATTGCATGACAGAAGTATTTGATACATCAGAAAAGCAGAACTTAATATTTGGTACAGAAACCTTTGTTTGCAATTACAGAGATCATACGTTTCCTGTAGTTCTTGACCAAGTTTGCACACACTGCAGCACTCCTCCATTTTGGCCCACTCCTCCATACAGACCTTCTCCAGATCCTTCAGGTTTCGGGACTGTCGCTGGGCAATACGGACTTTCAGCTCCCTCCAAAGGTTTTCTATTGGGTTCAGGTCTGGAGACTGGCTAGGCCACTCCAGGACCTTGAGATGCTTCTTACGGAGCCACTCCTTAGTTGCATTGGCTGTGTGTTTCGGGTCGTTGTCATGCCACGACCCATCTTCAATGCTCTTACTGAGGGAAGGAGGTTGTTGGCCAACATCTCGCGATACATGGCCCCATCCATCCTCCCCTCAATATGGTGCAGTCATCCTGTCCCCTTTGCAGAAAAGCATACCCAAAGAAGGATGTTTCCACCTCCATGCTTCACGGTTGGGATGGTGTTCTTGGGGTTGTACTCATCCTTCTTCTTCCTCCAAAAACGGCGAGTGGAGTTTAGACCAAAAATCTTAATTTTTGTCTCATCAGACCACACAACCTTCTCCCATTCCTCCTCTGGATCATCCAGATGGTAACTGGCAAACTTCAGACGGGCCTGGACATGCGCTGGCTTGAGCAGGGGGACCTTGCGTGCGCTGCAGGATTTTAATCCATGACGGCGTAGTGTTTTACTAATGGTTTTCTTTGAGTCTGTGGTCCCAGCTCTCTTCAGGTCATTAACCAGGTCCTGCCGTGTAGTTCTGGGCTGATCCCTCACCTTCCTCATGATCATTTATGCCCCACGAGGTGAGATCTTGCATGGAGCCCCAGACCCAGGGTGATTGACCATCATCTTGAACTTCTTCAATTTTCGAATAATTGCACCAACCGTTGTTGCCTTCTCACCAAGCTGCTTGCCTAGTGTCCTGTAGCCCATCCCAGCCTTGTGCAGGTCTACAATTTTATCTCTGATGTCCTTACACAGCTCTCTGGTCTTGGCCATTGTGGAGAGGTTGGAGTCTGTTTGATTGAGTGTGTGGACAGGTGTCTTTTATACAGGTCACGAGTTCAAACAGGTGCAGTTAATACAAGTAATGAGTGGAGAACAGGAGGGCGTCTTAAAGAAAAACTAACAGGTCTGTAAGAGCCGGAAATCTTACTGGTTGGTAGGTGATCAAATACTTATGTCATGCAATAAAATGCAAATTAATTACTTAAAAATACAAGTTGATTGGAGTCCACCTGTGGTAAATTCAATTGATTGGAAATTATTTGGAAAGGCACACACATGTCTGTATAAGGTCCCACGGTTGACAAAGCATGTCAGAGCAAAAACCAAGCCATGAGGTCGAAGGAATTGTCCGTAGAGCTCCGAGACAGGATTGTGCCGAGGCACAGATCTTGGGAAGGGTACCAAAGAATGTCTGCAGCATTGAAGGTCCACAAGAACCACCAGGACTCTTCCTAGAGCTGGCTACCTGGCCAAACTGGTATGCCATGAGGGAGGAGACCAAGAACCTGATGGTCACTCTGAAAGAGCTCTAGAGTTCCTCTGTGGAGATGGGGGAACCTTCCAGGACAAACATCTCTGCAGCACTCCACCAATCAGGCCTTTATGGTAGAGTGGCCAGACGGAAGCCACTCCTAAGTAAAAGGCACATGACAGTCTGCTTGGAGATTGCCAAAAGGAACATAAAGACTCTCAGACCATGGGAAACAAGATTCTCTGGTCTGATGAAACCAAGATTGAACTCTTTGGCCTGAATGCCAAGCATCATGTTTGGAAGAAACCTGGCACCATCCCAACTGTGAAGCATGGTGGTGGCAGCATCATGTTTTGGGGATGTTTTTCAGCGGCAGAGACTGGATGACTAGTCAGGATCGAGGGAAAGATGAACGGAGCAAAGTAAAGAGAGATCCTTGATGAAAACCTGCTCCAGAGCACTCAGGACCTCATGCTGGGGCGAAGGTTCACCTTCCCACAGGACAACGACCATAAGCACACAGCCAAGACAACGCAGGAGTGGCTTCGGGACAGGTCTATGAATGTCCTTGAGTGTTCCAGCCAGAGCCCGGACTTGAACACGATCGAACATTTCTGTAGCTACCTGAAAATAGCTGTGCAGCAACGCTCCCCATCCAACCTGACAGGGCTTGAGAGGATCTGCAGAAAATAATGGGAGA
This sequence comes from Oncorhynchus tshawytscha, assembly GCF_018296145.1. Taxonomy (NCBI): domain Eukaryota; kingdom Metazoa; phylum Chordata; class Actinopteri; order Salmoniformes; family Salmonidae; genus Oncorhynchus; species Oncorhynchus tshawytscha. The sequence goes on from NC_056433.1 coordinate 10,813,438, forward strand.
AACTCCCCAAATACAGGTGTTCCAATCTTGTAGCATCATACCCAAGAAGACTCAATGCTGTAATCGCTGCCAAAGGTGCTTCAACAAAGTACTGAGTAAAGGTTCTGAATACTTACAGAAATGTGATATTTCAGTTTTTTATTTGTAACAAATTACCTAAAATGTCTAAAAAACTGTTTTTGCTTCGTCATTATGGGGTATTGTGCATAGTCTGATAAGGAAAACAAAACAATTTAATCAATTTTAGAATAAGGCTGTAACGTAACAAAATGTGGAAAAAGTCAATGGGTCTGAATACAGTAACTTGGGAAAGTATGTTTTCTTTTTAGTCTCCTCCATGTTCGCTAAATGATGCTTTCTGTAAAGGTCTTTTTCCTTATAATAACAATGTAAAATTGACAACTGTACAGAAAGACCTGTGTGAAGGCCAAATTACAGAGGAGGAACTTCTTGAGCCAATTAAATCCTTTCAGTCTGGAAAACCTCTGGGGTTTGATGGCATACCGGTAGCTTTGCCTAGTTATATCAAGAGTAAATAAATAAATAAACGTGGGGCATACAACCATGTCAGCTACAGTATGTAGATTTTGCTGTAAAGAGAGAATTAGTGAATAATTTATTTTGGTATTGCACCCCTTGTAGCTGGTTTCTGGTCACAGGTTCAGGAGAGGCAAAATAAAGTCCTAACCTTGTTCTAAAATTAACCCTACAGACTGTTAGTCAATCAATCAACAACATAATAATACTCTTCGCAAAAATGTTCATCTGTTGATAACATGCGATCAGAAAGGTTGAGATTGTAAGACATCACAGCACAGTTGAAAAATATACTGCACAAGGAAATCAAGAAATGGTGGTCTGTGTAGATAGGTGGGATGGGCTGAGAGAAGTTGAGGGGTGGATTTAATCTGTAATAGTTATTCATCTGTAAATGTTGTGACTGACAAAATACACAGGGAGCTTCAAAAGTGGGGTAGTGACACATTTGTTGTTGTTGTGGTGCTGTACTCCTGCAATTTGGATTTGAAATGACACAACGACTATGAGGTTAGTGCAGACTGTCAGCTTCAAATGGAGGGTATTTTAATCCATATCAGGTGAACCTTTTAGAAATTACAGCACTTTTTGTACATAATCCCCACATTTTAGGGGACCAAAATTATTGGGACAAATTCACTACTGTGTATTAAAGTAGTCAAACGTTTCGTATTTGGTCCCATATTCCTAGTACACAATGACTACATAGAGCTTGTGACTCTACAAACTTGTTGGATGGATTTGCTGTTTGTATTTCAGATTATTTGGTGTCCAATAGAAATGAATGGTAAATAATGTATTGTGTCATTTTGGGGTTTCTTTTATTATAAATAAGAATAAAACGTGTTTCTAAACACTTCTACATTAATGTGGATGCTACCATGATTATGGATAATCCTGAAAGAATCGTGAATAATGATGAGTGACAACGTTAGACGCACAAATATCATACCCCCAAGACATACTAACTTCTCACTATTACAATAACAGGGGAGGTTAGTATTTTTAGGGGGGTATGACATGTGTGTGTCTAACTTTCTCACTCATCAGCCACTTTGTATGGCTTGTTGGAGAAAGGGAGATACTTTGATAAAGGCTTCATTTTCAATTAACTAAATCTTAGGTTGTTTTTGGTAAAAAGGTCATTTTTGAACAAAAGATGAGCCTTTCTTAATCTACCGGAGAACCATTTTGGGTTTAAGTATACATTTTGTGTGTGTGGAGCTTTTAGTGAGAGGTTCAATGCTAAGGTCAATGTCGCCGCCCCCGCAGCCATGAAACATCCCGAAAATCGGTCTTCTCACAAAATCGTCTGTAGCATCCAGACTATTCTGACCCCTTGATGAGACAGTTTTTCTCTACGACCCCCACTAATGTATTTTTTGCCAACTTCTGTCTGTAGTGTCTGAATAGTTTGGGATACACATTAATATGACCCCTCTGTGGAAAGATTGGACTCTAACGAATACCTAGATATTGGTTGTTCTGCTCTAGGATGCCCACAGGCCTCACAGATCCCCAAGTACCAGTTGAAAAAATAATCTCCACATGTGTGGTTCCCACCGTGAAGCATGGAGGAGGAGGTGTGATGGTATGGGTGTGCTTTGCTGGTGACACTGTATGTGATTTATTTAGAATTCAAGGCACACTTAACCAGCATGGCTACCACAGCATTCTGCAATGATATCTGGTTTGCACTTAGTGGGACTATCATTTGTTTTTCAGCATGATAATGACCCAACGCGCCTCCAGTCTGTGTAAGGGCTATTTGAGCAAGAAGGAGACTGATGGAGTGCTGCATCAGATGACCTGGCCTCCACAATCACCTGATCTCAACCCAATTGAGATGGTTTGGGATAAGTTGGACTGCAGAGTGAAGGAAAAGCAGTCAACAAGTGCTCAGCATACATGTGGGAACTCCTTCAAGACTGTTGGAAAAGCATTCCAGGTGAAACTGGTTGAGAGAATGCCAAGAGTGTGCAAAGCTGTCATCAAGGCAAAGGGTTGCTACTTTGAAGAATCTCAAATATAAAATATATTTTGATTTGTTTAACACTTTTTTGGTTACTACATGATTCCATATGTGTTATTTCATAGTTTATGTCTTCAATATTATTCTACAATGTAGAAAAATAGTTAAAATAAAGAAAAACTCTTGAATGAGTAGGTGTGTCCAAACTTTTGACTGGTACTGTATACTTTAATACATTTTTCAACTGGTCCCAGGGGATCATCAGACAAGTTTTGTGAGGTCTGTGGGCATCCTAGAGCTGAACAACCAATGTCTAGGTGTTTGTGAGAGTCTCATCTTTCCACAGATGGGTCATAAAAGTCTGGACGTTTGGATGCTACAGGTGATTTTGTGAGAAGACCTCTGTCACCTTCACCACACATGCGGAGGTGCAGCATAGGTAGATGCAGTGCAAAAATAACAGTTCTCTAGCTTAAACGGACAGATTTTTATCCATATTTTTGTATTATGCTAATGTGATTTCAGCGGGGGCACCGACTTTGACCTTAGCATTGAACCTCCCACTAAAAGCTTCACTCAAACAAAATGTATACTTAAACCCAAAATGGTTCTCCAGTAGATTAAGGCTAATTCTTTGTTAAAACATTTCCCTTTTGCTTAACACAAGCTAAAAGAGTGTTAGTGCCAAAAATAAGGGGTTATAGCTTTTCAAGTTTACCACAAATGTATTACTACTGTGTGTGTGTGTATGTATGTATGTATGTATGTATGTATGTATATATATATATATATATGAGTGTACAAAACATTAGGAACGCCTGCTCTTTCCAATACAGACTGACCAGGTGAATCCAGGTGAAAGCTATGATCCCTTATTTATGTCACTTATTAAATCCACTTCAATCAGTGTAGATGAAGGGGAAGAGGCAGGTTAAAGAAGGATTTTTAAGCCTTGAGACATGGATTGTGTATGTGTGCCATTTAGAGGGTGAATATGGTAACACAAAAGTTTTAGGTGTCTTTGAATAGGGTATGGTAGTAGGTGCCAGGCGCACAGGTTTGAGTATTTCAAGAACTGCAACGCTGCTGGGTTTTTCATTCTCAACAGTTTCCCGTGTGTATCAAGAATGGCCCACCACCCAAAGGACCTCCAGCCAACGTTATACAACTGTGGGAAGCATTGGAGTCAACATTGGCCAGCATTCCTATGGAACGCTTTCGACACCTTGTAGAGTCCATGCTCCAACGAATTAAGGCTGTTCTGAGGGCAAAAGGAGGTGCAACTCAACATTAGAAAACATGAGCCTATCACAATATTTAAAACAAAATGTCAAGAAAACTGTAGGCTATTTCACCACTTTTTATCATTAACATATGTCAGAGGCATGAAAAATGTGCGAATTACTTGAAAATGACTTGAAATTACTTGAAAACGGGTGGTATAACCTACACTCCAAAATGTGATGTGGTTCGACGAAAACACAGACATTTTGCCAAGGCAGAGATGAGTGGCCGAAACCGAGACATGAGCGGACAGCAGTGGACGCATACATTCTGGCCTAATGACAAATGTCTTTACACTTTCTGGTGTTTTGTGTAACCATTGTCTCTTTCCATTCACCACTGTTTGGAGGCTGGTAATAAGTTGTGAGTGGATGAACGTGTGAGGGTTGCCTAATAAAGGAGCCCTTTGAAATTATTGTTTGACAATCAGATTAAAACATCAAGACTGGTTGTGTTTTGAAGGTAATACATTTTTTAAAGTTAAATCACAAATCTTTACGACTTGGTCCACAGAGATCCTATTGAATTAATAGAGATTATACATGTAATTCTATGATCGGTCCCATAAAAGAAAGTGATGCACGTGCAAATGCATGCACATCAGTGGAGGCTGTTGAGAGGAGAACGGCTGATTAATAATGGTGTCAAACACCTGGAGACCAAATGGAATGGTGTGAAACACCTGGAGACCAAATGGAATGGTGTCAAACACCTGGAGACCAAATGGAATGGTGTCAAACACCTGGAAACCAGGTGGAATGGTGTCAAACACCTGGAGACCAGATGGAATGGTGTCAAGCACCTGGAGACCAAATGGAATGGTGTCAAACACCTGGAGACCAAATGGAATGGTGTCAAACACCTGGAAACCAAATGGAATGGTGTCAAACACCTGGAAACTAAATGGAATGGCGTCAAACACCTGGAAACCAAATGGAATGGTGTCAAACACCTGGAAACCAAATTGAATGGTGTCAAACACCTGGAAACCAAATGGAATGGTGTCAAACACCTGGAAACCAAATGGAATGGTGTCAAACACCTGGAAACCAAGTGGAATGGTGTCAAACACCTGGAGACCAAATGGAATGGTGTCAAACACCTGGAAACTAAATGGAATGGTGTCAAACACCTGGAGACCAGATGGAATGGTGTCAAACACCTGGAAACCAAATGGAATGGTGTCAAACACCTGGAAACCAAATGGAATGGTGTCAAACACCTGGAAACCAAATGGAATGGTGTCAAACACCTGGAAACTAAATGGAATGGCGTCAAACACCTGGAAACCAAATGGAATGGTGTCAAACACCTGGAAACCAAATTGAATGCATTCGTGTGAAACTGAAGGCACGAACCACTGCTTTTAATCAGGGCAAGGTGTCTGGTAACATGAAAGAATACAAACAGTGCAGCTATTCCCTCCGCAAGGCTATCAAACAAGCTAAGCGCCAGTACAGAGACAAAGTAGAATCTCAATTCAACGGCTCAGACACAAGAGGTATGTGGCAGGGTCTACAGTCAATCACGGACTACAGGAAGAAACCCAGCCCAGTCACGGAACAGGATGTCTTGCTCCCAGGCAGACTAAATAACTTTTTTGCCCGCTTTGAGGACAATACAGTGCCACTGACACGGCCTGCAACGGAAACATGCGGTCTCTCCTTCACTGCAGCCGAAGTGAGTAAGACATTTAAACGTGTTAACCCTCGCAAGGCTGCAGGCCCAGACGGCATCCCCAGCCGCGCCCTCAGAGCATGCGCAGACCAGCTGGCCGGTGTGTTTACGGACATATTCAATCAATCCCTATACCAGTCTGCTGTTCCCACATGCTTCAAGAGGGCCACCATTGTTCCTGTTCCCAAGAAAGCTAAGGTAACTGAGCTAAACGACTACCGCCCCGTAGCACTCACATCCGTCATCATGAAGTGCTTTGAGAGACTAGTCAAGGACCATATCACCTCCACCCTACCTGACACCCTTGACCCACTCCAATTTGCTTACCGCCCAAATAGGTCCACAGACGATGCAATCTCAACCACACTGCACACTGCCCTAACCCATCTGGACAAGAGGAATACCTATGTGAGAATGCTGTTCATCGACTACAGCTCGGCATTCAACACCATAGTACCCTCCAAGCTCGTCATCAAGCTCGAGACCCTGGGTCTCGACCCCGCCCTGTGCAACTGGGTACTGGACTTCCTGACGGGCCGCCCCCAGGTGGTGAGGGTAGGCAACAACATCTCCTCCCCGCTGATCCTCAACACTGGGGCCCCACAAGGGTGCGTTCTGAGCCCTCTCCTGTACTCCCTGTTCACCCACGACTGCGTGGCCATGCACGCCTCCAACTCAATCATCAAGTTTGCGGACGACACAACAGTGGTAGGCTTGATTACCAACAACGACGAGACGGCCTACAGGGAGGAGGTGAGGGCCCTCGGAGTGTGGGGTCAGGAAAATAACCTCACACTCAACGTCAACAAAACTAAGGAGATGATTGTGGACTTCAGGAAACAGCAGAGGGAACACCCCCATCCACATCGATGGAACAGTAGTGGAGAGGGTAGCAAGTTTTAAGTTCCTCGGCATACACATCACAGACAAACTGAATTGGTCCACTCACACAGACAGCATCGTGAGGAAGGCGCAGCAGCGCCTCTTCAACCTCAGGAGGCTGAAGAAATTCGGCTTGTCACCAAAAGCACTCACAAACTTCTACAGATGCACAATCGAGAGCATCCTGGCGGGCTGTATCACCGCCTGGTATGGCAACTGCACCGCCCTCAACCGTAAGGCTCTCCAGAGGGTAGTGAGGTCTGCACAACGCATCACCGGGGGCAAACTACCTGCCCTCCAGGACACCTACACCACCCGATGCTACAGGAAGGCCATAAAGATCATCAAGGACATCAACCACCCGAGCCACTGCCTGTTCACCCCGCTGCCATCCAGAAGGCGAGGTCAGTACAGGTGCATCAAAGCTGGGACCGAGAGACTGAAAAACAGCTTCTATCTCAAGGCCATCAGACTGTTAAACAGCCACCACTAACATTGAGTGGCTACTGCCAACACACTGTCAATGACACTGACTCTACTCCAGCCACTTTAATCATGGGAATTGATGGGAAATGATGTAAATATATCACTAGCCACTTTAAACAATGCTACCTTATATAATGTTACTTACCCTACATTGTTCATCTCATATGCATACGTTGATACTGTACTCTATATCATCGACTGCATCCTTATGTAATACATGTATCACTAGCCACTTTAACTATGCCACTTGGTTTACATACATCTCATATGTATATACTGTACTCAATATCATCTACTGTATCTTGCCTATGCTGCTCTGTACCATCACTCATTCATATATCCTTATGTACATATTCTTTATCCCCTTACACTGTGTATGACAGTAGTTTTTTTTGGAATTGTTAGTTAGATTACTTGCTCGTTATTACTGCATTGTCGGAACTAGAAGCACAAGCATTTCGCTACACTCGCATTAACATCTGCTAACCATGTGTATGTGACAAATAAAAATTTGATTTGATTTGATTTGAATGGTGTCAAACACCTGGAAACCAAATGGAATGGTGTCAAACACTGTGAAACCAAGTGGAATGGTGTCAAACACCTGGAGACCAGATGGAATGGTGTCAAACACCTGGAAACCAAATGGAATGGTGTCAAACACCTGGAAACCAAATGGAATGGTGTCAAACACCTGGAAACCAAATGGAATGGTGTCAAACACCTGGAAACTAAATGGAATGGCGTCAAACACCTGGAAACCAAATGGAATGGTGTCAAACACCTGGAAACCAAATTGAATGGTGTCAAACACCTGGAAACCAAATGGAATGGTGTCAAACACTGTGAAACCAAGTGGAATGGTGTCAAACACCTGGAGACCAGATGGAATGGTGTCAAACACCTGGAAACCAAAAGGAATGGTGTCAAACACCTGGAAACCAAATGGAATGGTGTCAAACACCTGGAAACCAAAAGGAATGGTGTCAAACACCTGGAGACCAAATTGAATGGTGTCAAACACCTGGAAACCAAATTGAATGGTGTCAAACACCTGGAAACCAAATGGAATGGTGTCAAACACTGTGACACCAAGTGGAATGGTGTCAAACACCTGGAGACCAAATGGAATGGTGTCAAACACCTGGAAACCAAATTGAATGGTGTCAAACACCTGGAAACCAAATGGAATGGTGTCAAACACTGTGAAACCAAGTGGAATGGTGTCAAACACCTGGAGACCAGATGGAATGGTGTCAAACACCTGGAAACCAAATGGAATGGTGTCAAACACCTGGAAACCAAATGGAATGGTGTCAAACACCTGGAAACCAAAAGGAATGGTGTCAAACACCTGGAGACCAAATGGAATGGTGTCAAACACCTGGAAACCAAATTGAATGGTGTCAAACACCTGGAAACCAAATGGAATGGTGTCAAACACCTGGAAACCAAATGGAATGGTGTCAAACACTGTGAAACCAAGTGGAATGGTGTCAAACACCTGGAGACCAGATGGAATGGTGTCAAACACCTGGAAACCAAAAGGAATGGTGTCAAACACCTGGAAACCAAATGGAATGGTGTCAAACACCTGGAAACCAAAAGGAATGGTGTCAAACACCTGGAGACCAAATGGAATGGTGTCAAACACCTGGAAACTAAATGGAATGGTGTCAAACACCTGGAGACCAGATGGAATGGTGTCAATCACCTGGAAACCAAATGGAATGGTGTCAAACACCTGGAAACTAAAATGGAATGGAATGGCGTCAAACACCTGGAAACCAAATGGAATGGTGTCAAACACCTGGAAACCAAATTGAATGGTGTCAAACACCTGGAAACCAAATGGAATGGTGTCAAACACCTGGAAACCAAATGGAATGGTGTCAAACACTGTGAAACCAAGTGGAATGGTGTCAAACACCTGGAGACCAGATGGAATGGTGTCAAACACCTGGAGACCAAATGGAATGGTGTCAAACACCTGGAAACCAAATGGAATGGTGTCAAACACCTGGAAACCAAATTGAATGGTGTCAAACACCTGGAAACCAAATGGAATGGTGTCAAACACCTGGAAACCATGTGTTTGATGTATTTGAATCCATTCCACTGATTCCGCTCCAGTCCTTACCACAAGCCCGTTCTCCGGCCCCCTGTGGTGCATATATAGGAGGTCCCGTACCGGGAAGAAATGAATTCTACTTTCACTCCTGTTTATCATTTATATGTTTACTGAGGTAAAAGTGGCGTAGTTTTTATTGTGGGTCAACTACATCTGTTTGTTGTATAACATAAAAGATACATAATAAACGTAATAATCGTTTGGAAAATAGTGCTTCGTCCACCTACAAAGCAGACAGTAAGGAGTAAGATATCACTGTGCGGTCATTTTTTCCCTATACTTATAGGATAGAGATAATGCCCAGTTATAACCAAGAGGTTATCCACTACCCAGAAAAGCTACATAAAATGTCCTTGCTTTTGAATTTAAACTTTTTCACAGTTTCCGTTCACACCTGTCTACCCTATGCACCTTGGTTTCTAATGATGATCTTACAACAATAAAATACCCACACATAGACATTCATTTGTGTTAAAACACATGACCTTTCTATAAGGATTAAGGTAATCACTTTAAAGTGTAACTCTTCCTTAAAGGTCAATTCCCCCACTTTTCAACCTCATATTCATTATCTCCAGCATGGTACCAGTTTCTATATTATGTTAAAACTACACATTCCTATGTTTTGTAGTAAAAAAGGACAAAACAGTGATTTACAAACTTTGCGATTCTCATTGAGGAGAGAAACATGAAAATGCCTTCCTAAAAACTTGTTGCTGGTTTTGGAAATAACAGTTTTTTTTTTAATTACTTTTAATCTTATGACATAATGACTTTTTAGGATCTTTCTTCTTTTCAAAATAACCACAGAATTTAGAAATGTGCCGTGTTCACCGATACACTCATGAATATGAGATTGAAAAAGGGTTGGAATTGCCCTTTAAATCCACTTTATCTCGTTGAAAACTCATGTTCAATGCTCAGTTATTTTCCAAGACAGTTTAGAAAAGTAGCCTAAATATTTTACTGTGTTTCTTTGATATCTAGATTTTTCTTTCACATATTTTTTTCTAGGACAAATTAAATCATGCAATTGTTGTTAACTTGAAGAGAAAAAAAGTAACCGTTTGCTCCTAATTATCCCTTTAATTACAATCTTAATTTCATATGTATGCTCATTTATGTATGCTCATTTATGTATGCTCATTTATGTATGCTCATTTAAAGAGGTGCTTTTCAATAAATCTCAATGTTTTTGGAATACTGCAGTAAATGCATCACTTTAGATCAGGTGGCTGACCTGTGAACAGGTATAAAAGGCAGAGTTCTGAGTACCAGGTGTCAGAGAACTCTTCGCTTCTTCTAGTCTGGGTCTTCCTTCACCTGTGTCTCCATTTGATCACTCATCCTGGTCTCCATTTGTCTTAGTCTGAATCTGAATGCCTGGGCTCAGAAACCTCATCCTGGTCTCCATTTGTCTCAGTCTGGATCTGAACGTCTGGGCTCAGAAACCTCATCCTGGTCTCCATTTGTCTCAGTCTGGATCTGAACGTCTGGGCTCAGAAACCTCATCCTGGTCTCCATTTGTCTCAGTCTGGATCTGAACGTCTGGGCTCAGAAACCTCATCCTGGTCTCCATTTGTCTCAGTCTGGATCTGAACGTCTGGGATCAGAAACCTCATCCTGGTCTCCATTTGATCCCTCATCCTGGTCTCCATTTGTCTCAGTCTGGATCTGAACATCTGGTCTCAGAAACCTCATCCTGGTCTCCATTTGTCTCAGTCTGGATCTGAACGCCTGGGCTCAGAAACCCTCATCCTGGTCTCCATTTGTCTCAGTCTGGATCTGAACGTCTGGGCTCAGAAACCTCATCCTGGTCTCCATTTGATCCCTCATCCTGGTCTCCATTTGTCTCAGTCTGGATCTGAACATCTGGTCTCAGAAACCTCATCCTGGTCTCCATTTGTCTCAGTCTGGATCTGAACGTCTGGGCTCAGAAACCTCATCCTGGTCTCCATTTGATCCCTCATCCTGGTCTCCATTTGATCCCTCATCCTGGTCTCCATTTGATCCCTCATCCTGGTCTCCATTTGTCTCAGTCTGGATCTGAACATCTGGTCTCCGAAACCTCGTCCTGGTCTCCATTTGTCTCAGTCTGGATCTGAACGCCTGGGCTCAGAAACCTCATCCTGGTCTCCATTTGTCTCAGTCTGGATCTGAACGTCTGGGCTCAGAAACCTCATCCCGGCAGTGTGTACACGTCTCAAGGATTACCTGAAGGTCTCAAAATAGTAGGAAGAATCTTGAAAAAAAAAATGAATTTTAAAAAATGTTGAGACATAATGTGTTCCTGTTGAATGACAACTTTGAACTTTCCATGAACTGAATGTAATTGAACATTCTGTTGACTTCTGATACGTTTTCAGCTTCACCACCACTACTGACTGCAGCCATGTCCTTGGGAAGATTCTTATAAAATGTATACTGCAGTGCTTTTTAAAGTAAATTACACACCTTCACAGTGGATATATGTAAGGATCATTTCTCTACAAAGCACAAAAACTCAGATACTGAATATGTTATGAAACTATCTCAAGAAACTCTCTCTCTCTCTGACTGCTGCCGACAGGTCTATAATGACAAATGGAAGGTTCACATACGACTCTCTTGGACAGAAAGTGCATTCCAGAAACTATGGAATGCATGGCAACAAGATGTTTGTTATAGACCTACTGATGCGCTACAGAAAGGAAGAATGCAAGCTGCGCAACTGGGCTCTCCTCATAGTCATTACTGGCAAGGATATAATATATATGACAATTGAGGAAAAACATTGCCCAGGTACAGTAGCTCTAGTTTAACAAATCACAACTCTCTCTCTCTCTCTCTCTCTCTCTCTCTCTCTCTCTCTCTCTGTCTGTGTGTGTCCACTCTTGCTCTCTCTGTGTGTGTCACTCTCGCTCTCTCTGTGTCTGTCTCTGTCTGTCTCTCCCTATCTCCCTCTGTGTCTGTGTGTCTCTCTCCCTCTGTGTCTCTCTCCCTCTGTGTCTGTGTGTCTCTACTACTACTACTACTACGTGGGACAAGTTCTCCTGTAAGAAGAGACAGGAGGGCCATTCCATCCCTTTGGGGTTCCCCAGGATGCCAACCTCATGGCCCAGATGGTCCTAGGAAGCACCCAATGACACAGGAAGGCCAAAAAGATCATCAAGGACAACAACCACCTGAGCCACTGCCTGTTCACCCCGATATCATCCAGAAGGCGAGGTCAGTACAGGTACATCAATGCTGGGATAGAGAGACTGAAAAATAGCTTCTATCGCAAGGCCATCAGACTGTTAAATAGCCAACACTTACACATTAGAGGCTGCTGCCTATATACATAGACTTAAAATCAGTGGCCACTTTAATTTTATTTAAAAAATATATATATTTAACCTTTATTTAACTAGGTAAGTCAGTTTAAGAACAAATTCTTATTTACAATGACAGCCTACATCAGACAAACCCGGACGACGCTGGGCCAATTGTACAGCGCCCTATGGGACTCCCAATTCCAGCCAGTTGTAATACAGCCATTAATGATGGAACACTAGTCACCTTAATAATGTTTACATATTTTGCATTAATCATCTCATATGTATACACTGTATTCTATCCTATTCTACTGTATCTTAGTCTATGCCGCTCTGACATTACTCGCCCAAATATTTATATATTGTTAATTCCATTCCTTTGCTTCACATTTGTGTGTATTGTTGTGACATTTTTAGATATTACTTGTTAGGTATTACTGCACTGTTGGAACTAGAAATACAAGCATTTCGCTACACCTGCAATAACATCTACCATACACGTGTATCTGTGACAAATACAATTTTATTTGATTTTGATTTGATTTGAGGTGTTGGAATGGGCTTGTGTAACAGATGTAAATTGTACTCTCCTTGTGATTTATTTGGACAAAACACAACGCATCAGCCAGTGGTCCCAGTTGAGCATCATTTATTTCTGTTGCTGTTGTTAAATGGGAAACAGCACGTTAGTTGTGCAGTGCTTAACGATATTGATGGCTGTCGATGGCAAAATCTGTAGCATGAAGACAACTGTGTTAGCAGTGGGCTTATGTGACCATTACGTCGGTGTAATACAAAGTGAAAGACAGAAACGAAACAGTTCTGTATGGAGGAAACACAGAAAACAATCACCCACAACTCAAGTGGAAAACTCAAGTGAAAAAAACAGGCTGCCTAAGTATGGTTCTCAATCAGAGACAACGATTGACAGCTGCCTCTGATTGGGAACCATACCAGGTCAAACACATAGAAAACCAAAACTAGAACAACACATAGAATGCCCACCCCAACTCACGCCCCGACCAACCTAAAATAGAAACAAAAACAAGGAACTAAGGTCAGGACATGACACAGAAATAATTTGAAATTGAGATCAAAGCGTCTGCATTGTACCTTTAACCATAGTTACAATTAAAAATATGTTTCAGATTTTAATTAAAATGATACAGATTTGATTGACAAAGGCAGTGGCTTCCAGGTCCAGGTTGTAAAGAGAATGAATTTGTTTGGCTAACAAGTCAAATGCTGTAGCCACATTGCTATTGTACCATATGGTCTGGTGCACCGGGCTAAGACTAAATAGCTCCTATTTAAAACTGGAACACCAGGCAAAGAAAATACTAAATAGATCTGTAATGTCAATGAGACTAACCTTGTAAAAAAATATTAAATAACTGCTTATGGATGGCTAGAAATAACCTCAAAAGCAAACTGACTTTGAATGCAATGTATTTCTGACATAATAGCTTAGCCACTTGTAACCTCCTCTCATGTCCAGGCCAGTACATGAGCACCTTCACTGAATTAGGCTGCCTACCTACCCCTCACCATGATGGTCCACAAAGCAGATGTACCGTAGTCAGATCAGTGAAAACAAGTCATACCTACATGAATTTCATATTTAGTAGATTGAATTTGGTCTTATAAGCACTGATCTAGTATCAGCTTACCCTCCCCATATCATTACCTAACCATTTGAGGGGAAAACCCCAAAACTGATCTTACATCGGTCTCTAGATCAACTTCATCCCACTTCTCTTGGCCATGAGGATACTTTCTCTATCAATGCCTGTAACCCTACACAGTATGTGGAGACTTCAACGTTAAAGCTGGTGACTTTCATATAACTCGGTGTTACAGTACATTGTTGTACTGTTTGAAATTATTGTGCAGATTGTTTTGTGTAATGCGTGATGGATTATTGTGAATTTGTCTCTAGGAGCCACATGGCAAATAAACTCAGCCTGTATAACATCCTCCTGGGCATCAAGGACCCTGTGGACTTTGTCCCTGTCACGCCCTGGTCTTAGTATTTTGTGTTTATATAATTATTTGGTCAGGCCAGGGTGTGACATGGGGTTATTTTGTGTTGTGTTGTGGTATTGGGGGTTTTAGTAGGTATTGGGATTGTGGCTGAGTAGGGGTGTCTAGCATAGTCTATGGCTACCTGAGGTTCTCAATCAGAGTCAGGTGATTCTCGTTGTCTCTGATTGGGAACCATATTTAGGTAGCCTGGGTTTCACTGTGTGTTTGTGGGTGATTGTTCCTGTCTCTGTGTAGTGTTCACCAGATAGGCTGTAATTAGGTTTTCACGTTTCGTTTGTTGTTTATGTATTTATTTATTTCATGTATCGCTATTTTTTTCATTAAAGAACATGAGTAACCACCACGCTGCATTTTGGTCCGACTCTCCTTCGACAGACGAACGCCGTAACAGTCCCTCCTTTCTTCTGTAAGGGAGTCCTGCAAGAGGAGACTGGAGAGGCAGGTGACTTCTTCAGTGCACTACAGTCCCTGGCCAAGTAGCTTCAGTAACAAACACCAAGAGAGTGCCTCAAATCCCTGATCACATCAGTGTCCGCCTTGTCTACAATTTGGCAGTGGCATTCAATGATTCCTCCATATTAAACCAAACACAGTAGGATGTAGAGATGATTTGAAACTCTAAAGTGTTAGTGGAGCAATGTGATCTGCACTACTGATATTCCTGTTTGACAGTATGATTAGAAGGGGGAGAGAGAGGAGTAAAAGGTTTTTCCATTCTGTCACTGTGTTTACTGTCACCACATGTTTCTCTGCTCTTACAGTGACTGAATGAAATATGAATTAAATAAAACAAGAAGTTTGACATATAGAAGTCACTTTCATGCTCTCGTTAAAAAAACATTCAGGCTGGTTACTCAATCCTAGGACCTTTCATTGGGAAAGGTTACACTAGATTACACTAACATGAACTGGACATGCTGAGTGGGCTATATATGCAGCCAGTGATTGGTGATGGGAGGTGTAAATGGTTTGATTGATGAGAGGGGAGGAGTTGTATACGTTTCAGGTGTGGTCTTTCCTCCTGAACTTTAGTTAAGTCACACATAACACCAGTGAAATAGATTAATTGAAATTCCAATGCAATAATTGAAATGGCATTTCTTTTGGGGATTTTTCAGTTCTTGAATTGGAATTTCAATTCACTGAATTGAAATGTAATTGGTCCCAACCCTGTGAAAGCAGCACTTTTTATAGACCTCTGTTTTTATCATAAATCAATTTTGATTTTGATTTGGAAATGAAGTGCTACCATGTTATGTTAGCGTTAGAAAATATGTCAGTTAATTACTGATTTGCCTCTGCTTCCTCTGACTCGGCTGCGTGTGGGTTAAGTCCTTATTGTTTTTTCCATTGACGTGTCCCAAGTCCCATGATAGTGACATGCCAAATCTGATGTTACACTCGCCTCAAGGGAATATTAAGGATGTGTGGCTCAATTAATAATGATGAAGCTGTGTGTGTTATACAAGACTGTGTGTGCGTGTGTGCGTGTCTACCGTTTTGAGTGATTTTGCACCTCACTACACAAATGAATAAAATGTTTTTCAAAAGAGCTGTGTGGAAAAAAAATAAAAACACTAAGCTATACTCCCCCCACACTCAGCTCTCATTTACATACCTGCTTTTATGAGTTATTTGGGTCATTATATTTCAAGTTCAAGTAGGCCTATCGTAAATGGAGGGTCTTTAGTAGACTATGAGTTGGATGGCGCAGCAAAAGAGCTAATGATATGCCCTCCCTCCCATCGGCGCCAATAGTCTAAAGCCTACATACAGTACATCTCCAGAACTCTGTTTGACAGTCGTCAGTGCGTTCTGCCTGACGCGCAGATAGTGGACTCAATCCATGATCAAAGGACCCTCCACGCGCAAAACATGTACTTTCTGTAAAATGTGAGGTTTCACGACTTAATGTGATCATTTGAAAAGGTTCCTACTTATTTGAATGTAATTTCACGCGTTTGTCATTGTTTAGTTTTTTTTTCCTGGAGATGGGGTGCGCAATATCAGGCTTGGTACCAAAACAAGTCGGGGACGTGATTGACGATGTTCCCATTGTGCATCTAACTGACGAGCACAGGGAGATAATCAAAGAGACGTGGAAAGTCATCCAAGAGAACATCGCGAAAGTTGGCATTATTATGTTCGTTGGGTGAGTACATTTAAACTGTAGCCTACGGGCTAAATTGGTTTCCATAGGTTTTAAGAAATTGCACTAAATCGAATGTCAAACATTGATTCGATTAATTCAAGTCATGAAATCTAACCCTCTTCTACTAGGTAATTTAACTGTTTTGTCATGAACATGAGTGGACACAGCAAATGTGTCACTTCACTGGTGATTGTATTAGAACGTATAGTCTTGTCAAAATTAAATCAAGTGATTGTATATGATCTTATACAATGGTAATACAACGCCCTCCACAAACGTTTGTGTTTTGGTCACATTTTCCATGTTAGAAGCCTATGACCTATATTTATATAGCCTACATCATTTTCAACCATAGCCCTGTCTAATGAAATACATGGATAGAGAAATAGTCTTACATGTCCACACAACCTTTAAACGAACACAAAACTATTGACAGTGGAACTCTGTTTAAGGTATCCTTTTTAAATTAAGCCATACAGAGTTGCCTACAATTCAAACGTTATCCTCCGGAAGAGGCAGAATATATATAACAGCAAATATATGGCTAATAACTCCAATGTACTGATAGAGGATAAACCAATTTCGTTGCAGAGAATGTGTAAGGAAGGTAGCATCTTTATGAATGACATTGTAAACAACTACCGTAAAATGTTACACAAGCAATTCATCAAGGTGTATGGAGAAGTATGGCAATACAAAATTACAACCGACTCATCTCACCTCTGCCAACAGAAGAGGCAATTACTTACAAGAGAAAGAAATTAACTAGTTTGTCTGCAGCCAATAACACATTTTAAATGGCTTACAATGACCAATATTTCCTAAATCATAAAATGTATCATGTTCACTCACTTAAAAGGTTTGACAACTAGGCCTACAGTCTTAGAAAAAAGGGTTCCAAATAGAACAAATAGTCCCCGTAGTAGAACCCTTTTTGGTTCCAGGTAGAACCAAAAAGGGTTCCAAAACGGTTCTTCGGCCGTCTCCATAGTAGAACCATTTTTGGTTCCAGGTAGAACCATTTTCAGTTTCATGTAGAACCCTCTGTGGAAAAAGTTCTTTATAGAACCCAAAATAGTTCTACCTGAAACCAAAAGTGTTTTTACCCGGAACCATAAAGGGTTATTCAAATTGTTCTCCTATGGTGACAGCCGAAGAACCCTTTTAGGTTCTAGATATCATTTATTTTGTCGCATAAAGAGTGTATGCCGCATAAAGAGATAGTTGTGAACAGATTTTTTTATGTCCCAATAACAAGGCATGATTGGCATCGGGGTTATAAACTGATATGTAAGACAACAATTGATCCTTTAATTTCTTTTCAATTTAAACTAGAATATTCAATTCTTGCTCCAAAAAGAATGCTCAGTATATGGGGCATTGAACAGTCAGACCGGTGCAGACTGCCACGAGGAAACTGAATCAGTACTGTTCATCAATGGCTTGGTTTTGGAGTCCGGTCCAGGAGTGGTTGTTATGTAAACACACACACACACACATGATAATACGCACTATACCCACATGATAACATACACACTATACACACACGTAAACCTGGATTTTGTGTTGTAGATATGTGGTAGTATGGGCCTTAGGGCACACAGTGTAGTGTGTTGTGAATTCTGTAATGAATGTATTGTTATGTTTTTTAAAAATTATAACTGCCTTAATTGAGTCTTTTGTTAAATTGTATTTTATTGTTGTTTTAATAAAAAAATATAATTACTCTACATTGCAGAAAGTAAGTGGACACCCCCTCAAATTAGTGGATTTGGCTATTTCAGCCACACTCGTTGCTGACAGGAGTCTAAAATCGAGCACACAGCCATGCAAACTCCATAGACAAACATTGGCAGCAGAATGGCACAAACTGAAGAGCTCAGTTACTTTCAACGTGGCACTGTCATAGGATGCCATCTTTCCAACAAGTCAGTTCGTAAAATTTCTGCACTGCTAGAGCTGCCCCGGTCATCTGTAAGTGCTGTTATTGTGAAGTGAATCGTCTAGGAGCAACAACAGCTCAGCCACGAAGTGGTAGGCCACACAAGCTCACAGAACGGGACCGCCGAGTTCTGAAGCGCGTACAAATCTTCTGTCCTCGGTTGCAACACTTACTACCGAGTTCCAAATTGCCTCTGGAAACAACATCAGCACAAGAACTGTTCGTCGCGAGCTTCAGGAAATTGGTTTCCATGGCCGAGCAGCTGCACACAAGCCTAAGATCACCATGCTCAAAGCCAAGCGTCGGCTGGAGTGGTGTAAAGCTTGCCACAAGTGGACTCTGTAGCAGTGGAAATGTGTTCTCTGGAGTGATGAATCATGCATCACCATCTGGCAGTCTGATGGATGAATCTGGGTTTGGCGGATGCCAGGAAAACGCTACCAGCCCCAATGCATAGTGCCAACTGGTAGAGGAGGAATAGTGGTCTGGGCCTGTTTTTCATGGTTCAGGCTCCTTAGTTGCAGTGAAGAAAAATCTAATCGTTACAGCATATAATGACATTCTAGACGATTCTGTGCTTCCAACTTTGTGTCAACAGTTTGGGGAAGGTCCTTTCCTGTTTCAGCATGACAATGCTCTTGTGCACAATGTGAGGTTCATAAAGAAATTGTTTGTCGAGATCAGTGTGGAAAAACTTGACTAGGCTGCTCAACCCCATCAGAAACCTTTGGGATGAATTGAAACGGCGACTGCAAGCCAGGCCTAATCACCCAACATCAGTGCCCGACCTCACTAATACTCTTGTGGCTGAATGGAAGCAAGTCCCCACAGCAATGTTCCAACATCTAGTGGAAAGCCTTCCCAGAAGAGTGGAGGCTGTTATAGCAGCAAAGTGGGGACCAACTCCATATTAATGCCCATGATTTTGGAATGAGATGGTCAACGAGCAGTTGTCCACATACTTTTGGTCATGTAGTGTAGATAAACAAATATATATTTTAGTTGTCACTGAGGACATTTGAAAATAGAACTTAAAGGCAACATACAATTTCATTTTTACTATGCTCCACTGCCCCGCACCTGTCAGAATTGACCATGGTTATTGACCTTTGGCCTGGGGTCAAAGGTGATATTCAGATGGTGCTAGTGTCTTGTTATCCAAAAAATCACCGTCTAACTGGTGGCATCCCATTGAATTATGGATTGAATGCCATGATGCATGGAAAAGATTCATTTATCATGCTCAAATAAGAACATGCTTATGTCTTACAGAAGGTGGGGTAAAATTCCATATAAATGTAGGTGTTAGCTTCATTTAAAACAAAACCAGATGTTATTTGTGACATGCACTGAATACAACAGGTGTAGATCTTACCTCTCTACCAACACCTATGTTGCCCCTATGTTTAAAATACCTACAGTAGGTGCCTGTTTACAATAGCTCAGGGTATGCAAATATTATCTTCAGTTATGATGGAATAAATGCAAAAATATATTGTTTATTGCAGGAGCCAAGCATCAAAATACATTCTAATCAAATAATTGGTGGCTACCTTCTGAGTTTTCCTGGGCCCATATTTATAAAGCTACTCAGGGTAGACTGATGATCTGGGACCCATTAGAACTTTTTGATCATAATGAATAAGATCACATGGACAGCAGTGACCTGATCCTGGATCAGCACTCCTTATCTGAGATACATTATGGTTTATAAAAGTTTTGCAAATCAAGTGCATTTTTTGTTTTACTGGTTTGATATTTATACAGATAAATCTCCCTTCCTTTAATCGAAATTAAACAAGTACATTTAACATCTATATACCTTCATGTTCACAAACAGAATATTCTCATTCATATTGTCCGTTTCAAAATATTTGATGGCAAAGTCCAACATCACAATGCAAATCTCGACTGTATTACATTGTCACGTTGTCAGTGGCAACCAACCTATCATTTAAACCATGATCTCTGTCTTCATAATACAACCAATTTCAATCCTCAAACCGAAATCTACCTCCCTCCCTACTGAAGTACCACTAAAAATAGAACTAACCCACTCCCCCTCTTTAAAAAAACAACAACATTGATATGCAAATCTTCACTCCCTTTTCTCTAACTTTCAGCATTTACCATAGGTCTGTTTGTATCCCAAATGGCACCCTATTCTTTATCAAGTGCTCTGGACAAAAGTAGTGCACTATGTCTGGACGAGGGTGCCATTCAGGACATAGTCTGTCTGTTCCTAATGAGTCAATCAATGCAAAAAAGGGACAGAGAACGCAACCAATAAACTTCTTCTGAGGCCCATTTAAACCCCAAACACGTAGGCTGTGCTGATAAGGCTTTAACAGGCTATTTATCAGTGGCCCTCGCCATATCAGTTAGGCCTTTAATGGGCTCTGTCTGTGGACCGAGCTGTCAGCTGTGGCATGGGGTCTGCCACCACTGCCCGTTTTGGCACCAGTGTGATGTACCCATAGGTAAGTGTCATGCTATACATCACACAGCCATCCATCCACACATTGGGGGTTGTGGTGTTTGTGTATACTGGATTCTATAGAGGGGTAGAGGTGTACTGCAGAACGTTGAGAATTGGACGTTTTATGAGAGAGAGAGCTTGAGAGATTGCAGCTTGAAAGATTGGTTGGTTGGTGGGTTGCCGGCTGACAACACGCGGCAATAAAGATGGTCATTTCGGCTACTGTCTTGAGATGTGGTACATTGGACAATATTATGAGTGAGAGGGCGAAGTGGAAAAAAATGGCTTTAGCTTTTTTGAGAAATCCCATTTCTCAAACTTTGAAAAGTACTGATATCCATTGATGTCAGACAGTATAGGTGATGTATTGAAGATTCAAAATGACTTACCGTTCTAGTCTTAGATGTAATAGGAATCAAATTTAGCAACTCAAAGTGAGACTCCCAGTGTGGTTTTAAGTCAAATCTTCACAGGGACACCAAAACAGGTGTGAATGAAAAAAAACACTGTTCATCCAGAAAATCTCAAGTGATTCAATAAATTGAAACTAGTTCAGTGGAGTTTGCCCTCTCTTCATCTCTCCCTGTAGTGCTGTACGAAAACAGATGCAAAAACGGGTCACGTGACTTGTGACGTCGTTGGATACAGGCCTCGCTCTTCTTCGTTGCCAGTGAATTTATAACCGAACGTAGCAGTCATAAGACAAAGTCCTGAGCGGAGTTCCCACATCCGGTTTTCAGCTGAAAAATAGCTCAAGTTTAAATTGCTGTATCTCTGAAATCCGGAACGTTCTTGTTGGCAACTATCATTATTTTATGTAGCCGAATGCCGCAGTCGTGGAGATGGGTAATAACTGAGCATGGGCCCTCTCGGGGGAATCCCTGCTACGTAGAAACGGCACATTCTTCCCTTATTCACAGATGTAACTCTTTTTCAGCGGAGATGTGAAGACAGCGTTACCCATTAGTTCTACAAAGTAAATAACAACCTAAAAACCATGTCTGACGACCAAATACTCGCGAGTGATGAAGATGAAGAAAACTACTCCGAAGTTATCGTCGAACCGTATTTATTTGAGCCTGAGTATTCAGACCAAGAATTGAGGCAAATTGAGGCCTCTCTAGGCTTTCAAAGCCGCTGCAGCAGCTGGACCACAGCCCCAACCCATCCCCAGGATCAACACGGAATGGTGGTGCAGCTGTGGCAGATGCACTCCAGTGCCGACAGATAAATGTTTGTGCTGCAGAGAATTCGAATGCGTTACTACAATTCTTACAGCAATGGAGCAACATAGTGATGAGGAGCAGTTAGTTTGGTTTTACAAGCACAGGGGATTTTTCTGCCCACATAAACTCTGGTGTCGTGAAGAAGAAAAACAATCTGTATTCCATAAACTAATTAGAGATGCAACCTTGGGAAAAATGGACAGTTATCCAATGCGTAAATAGCTCAACTTTACTTTATTGAATGATCGTATACCATAAACCTCTATGAGCATTACTGGGTTTACACTGAGTGTACAAAACATTAGGAACACCTTCCTAACATTGAGTTGCACCCCCTTTTGCCCTCAGAACAGCTTAAATTCATCAGGGCGTGGACTCTACAAGGTGTCCTTTGGGTGGAGGACCATTCTTGACATACACAGGAAACTGTTGAGTGTGAAAAACACAGAAGCGTTGCAGTTCTTGACAGACTCAAACCGGTGCGCCATTCAAAGGCACTTCAATCTCTTGTGTTGCCCATTCACCCTCTGAATGGCACACATACAGTACACAATCTCACAGGTGGTTGCTGACAGGAGAACAGCTATTAATCATTACCGGAACAGAGCAAATGGAATGGCATCAAACACATGGAAACCACGTATTTAATGTATTTGATACCATTCCACTGATTCCGCTCCAGCCATTACCACGAGCCCGTCCACCCCAATTAACGTGCCACCAACCTTCTGTGCAATCCATGTCTCAATCATCAAGGCTTAAATTATTTAACCTGTTCTTTAACCTGTCCTATTCTGCAATGTATGGTGACACAATGTCTATTGTCTCCTCAATCCCCCTGTCATAAATAGATAAGGCACATACGCTAGCTTGTAGATCACTTAGGCCTATATGTCTACAAGAACACCTCGAACTTCAAGGATCAGGCTAAGCTTGCTTTGTCACGTTCTCTTCTCAAACACGTGCCTTTGTTTTGGCACTGCGCCAGATCCAGTCCATCGAAATACAGTAGTAACAGCTGCATCTTCACATCCATCGCTTTTCTGTCCCCATCATTTCAGATGATCTTGTTCCCATGCATCGTCACTGAAGTGCTTGCTACACACACACAGGCAATGTAAGGTTGGCTGCAGGACTATTTACATCATATTTACCACTTTGAATTGCAACTAACCATCTATCTTATGCATCTCTCTATATGTTTTATCGGAAAACAGTGAAATGTGGTACCCTATTTCCTGCAGCCAGGGACATATACCAGCTCACTCTTGCTGCCTTCTCTTTTTCCACTTTGCGTAAACTAACTTTACCTGTGATATGCCTAACTCTTATCAACTTTCACACCAGCTCTTTCTCCCCACCCCCCAAAAAGTAATAGGTGAAGCCAATCAAAGATGGGTAACCAAAAGTAACATGGGCTATATGTGAAAGTCAAAGTTTCACTTACGTCTTCCATTTCAATCAATGCATGACAAAGTGAAAACTGGATATGACAGTTTCTCTCAAGCTGAAAAGTGAACAATTGCAAAATTGAGCTGTATTGTGTTAAGCCAAAAGCGGGCAAAAGAGAGGTGTTAGCCTGGATATCTGCGAGGCCAGAGTTAACAGAGAGGCAGTGGTAGGAAATATTGAGTACTTGCAAAGGGCTCGCAAAAATAGAAAAAGGTGGGGTTACTGGGTAATTGAGTTCTGACGTACACATCGGGGCCTGTGTGATGCTGATCAAACAGAAGTGATGTAACAAACTCTTTGACAGTGCTGCAAACATAGAAAGAGGTCCTCAGAAATACCACAACGTAGATACAGAGTGTATGAGGGGATCAGTTAGAGCAAGGCACTAAGCTTCATCACTCATTCATGACAAGCCAAGTTCCTCGCTACATCTATTGTCATTATATCACCAAAGACAAATCTCAACCTTAATGTAATCAACAGTTACGCTGCCTGTCAAAAACTGCTGGCTGGGAAGAAAACATAAACAGAAGATCAATACACTTGAATAAATAGGTCAGTGGAAAAAGGTGTAAAATAGGAACTTGAAACAATCTGTTTTTACCTTAACCTGATCTTCTGCCATCATCATGAGACGAACCTCCGGATGAGTCACCTAGGGTTGCGTTCCAAATGGCGACCTATTACCTATAGGGACCAGATCCCCATTTGTCAAAAGTAGTGCACTACGTAGGGAATAGAGTGCCATTTGTTACGCATTTATGGAATCTTGTAACCAAACAAATGTGACTCGTGCTTGGTGTGAAGGACGTGCTTGGTCTGAAGGGCGTGCTTGAGTTCATTAGCAGAGGAAAGGTGGTGGTAAGCCCACCATGGCCTTTACAGCTTCAGCCCTCACAGCGCAGCACAGCAGGGCTTCTCTATAATGAGAGAAGATTTACCCAAGGGCCTTTTCTTCAGCACAATCAGGCCTATTCTAGTTTAAGGAGAATGGAAAGATTGTGTAGGGTCAAGTTCATGCTGAGCAATGTCAGTCAGAAGCTCCAATAATAGTAAACTGTGAGGGCTTTTTTTTTTAAAAGAGGGTGTCATTTTGGCCCATTTGGTGTTTCAAACAACATTGTGTAGGATCACAATATTTGGAGCATTTCTTTTTTATTTAAAAAAAAGTGTTTAATATTATATGTAGAATATAAAGACCATGACTTGCCATATGAAATACATTTTAACTAGACTGAGGGCCAGTCTTGGACCAGGCTACATTTGAGTTTGAACTACACTAAAAAAGTGCAGTTTAATAATGAGGTTTGTGGTGGACGTTTCCTCCCAAAACCATCGACAAGTGTACCCAACCCCATAACCCAATTTAAATTGATGTGATTAATCAATGTTATAGGGGGCGGAGGGTTACCTTGACACTCTTGTATGACTCGTCCCTGTGCCCAAGAACACTAAGGTAACCTGCCTAAATGACTACCGACCCGTAGCACTCACGTCTGTAGCCATGAAGTGCTTTGAAAGGCTGGTCATGGCTCACATCAACACCATTATCCCAGAAACCCTAGACCCACTCCAATTTGCATACCGCCCCAACATATCAACAGATGATGCAATCTCCATTGCACTCAACTCTGCCTTTCCCACCTGGACAAAAGGAACACCTATGTGAGAATGCTAGTCATTGACTATAGCTCAGCGTTCAACACCATAGTGCCCTCAAAGCTCATCACTAAGCTAAGGACTCTGGGACTAAACATCTCCCTCTGCAACTGGATCCTGGACTTCCTGATGGGCCGCCCCCAGGTGGTAAGGGTAGGTAACAACACACACACTGATCCTCAACACAGGGCCCCTCAGGGGTGCGTGCTCAGTCCCCTCCTGTACTCCTTGTTCACTGATGACAGAATGGCCAGGCACGACTCCAACAACATCATCAAGTTTGTTGACAACACAACAGTGGTAGGCCTGATCACCGACAACGATGCGACAGCCCATAGGGAGGAGGACAACAACCTCTCCCTCAACGTGATCAAGACAAAGGAGATGATTGTGGACTGCAGAAAAAAGAGGGCCGAGCACACCCCCATTCTCATCGACAGGGCTGTAGTGGAGCAGGTTGAGAGCTTCATGTTCCTAGGTGTCCACATCACCAACAAACTATCATGGTCCCAACACACTAAGACAGTCATGAAGAGGGCACGACTTAGCCTATTCCCCGTCAGGAGATTGAAAAGATTCGGCCTGGGTCCTCAGATCCTCAAAAGGTTCTACAGCTGCACCATTGAGAGCATCCTGACTGGTTGCATCACTGCATGGAATGGCAACTGCTTGGCCTTCGACCGCAAGGCACTACAGAGGGTAGTGCGAACGGCCCAGTACATCACTGGGGCCAAGCTTCCTGCCATACAGTACCTCTATACCAGGCGGTGTCTGAGGAAGACCCTAAAAATTGTCAAAGACTCCAGCCAAGTGGTACAGGAGCACCAAGTCTAGATCCAAGAGGCTTCTAAACAGCTTTTACCCCAAAGCCATAAGACTCCTGAACAGCTAATCAAAGGGCTACCCAGACCCCTCTTTTACGCTGCTGCTACTCGGTTTATTATCTATGCATAGTCACTTTAACTTTACGTAAATGTACATATTACCTCAACTAACCGGTGCCCCTGCACATTGACTCTGTACTGGTACCCCCTGTATATAGCCTCCACATTGACTCTGTACTGGTACCCCCTGTATATAGCCTCCACATTGATTCTGTACTGGTACCCCCTGTATATAGCTTCCACATTGACTCTGTACTGGTACCCCTGTATATAGCCTCCACATTGACTCTGTACTGGTACCCCCTGTATATAGCCTCCACATTGACTCTGTACCGGTACCCCCTATATATAGCCTCCACATTGACTCTGTACCGGTACCCCCTATATACAGCCTCCACATTGACTCTGTACTGGTACCCCCTGTATATAGCCTCCACATGGACTCTGTACTGGTACCCCCTGTATATAGCCTCCACATTGACTCTGTACCGGTACCCCCTATATACAGCCTCCACATTGACTCTGTACTGGTACCCCCTGTATGTAGCCTCCACATTGACTCTGTACTGGTACCCCCTGTATATAGCCTCCACATTGACTCTGTACTGGTACCCCCTGTATATAGCCTCCACATTGACTCTGTACTGGTACCCCTGTATATAGCCTCCACATTGACTCTGTACTGGTACCCCTGTGTATATAGCCTCCACATGGACTCTGTACTGGTACCCCCTGTATATAGCCTCCACATTGACTCTGTACTGGTACCCCCTGTATATAGCCTCCACATTGACTCTGTACCCCCCTGTATATAGCCTCCACATTGACTCTGTACTGGTACCCCCTGTATGTAGCCTCCACATTGACTCTGTACTGGTACCCCCTGTATATAGCCTCCACATTGACTCTGTACTGGTACCCCCTGTATATAGCCTCCACATTGACTCTGTACTGGTACCCCCTGTATATAGCCTCCACATTGACTCTGTACCGGTACCCCCTGTGTATATAGCCTCCACATTGACTCTGTACTGGTACCCCCTGTATATAGCCTCCACATTGACTCTGTACTGGTACCCCCTGTATATAGCCTCCACATTGACTCTGTACTGGTACCCCCTGTATATAGCCTCCACATTGACTCTGTACCGGTACCCCCTATATACAGCCTCCACATTGAGTCTGTACCGGTACCCCCTGTATGTAGCCTCCACATTGACTCTGTACCGGTACCCCCTGTATAAAGCATCATTTGTCACTTTTATTTGACATTTTTTACTTAACACATTTTTCTTAAAACTCCTTAAAGAATTGTTGGTTAAGGGCTTGTAGTAAGTAAGCATTTGGCACTAGCCTTTAAGGCAGAGTTGCAAAGAAAAAGCCATATCTCAGACTGGCCAATAAAAATAAAAGATTACGATGGGCAAAAGAACACGGACACTGGACAGAGGAACTCTGCCTAGAAGGCCAGCATCCCGGAGTCACCTCTACTGTTGTTGCTGAGACTGGTGTTTTATGGGTACTATTTAATGAAGCTGCCAGTTCAAAACTAGACACTCTAATGTACTTGTCTTCTTGCTCAGTTGTGCACCGGGGCCTCCCACTCCCCTTTCTATTCTGGTTAGAGCCAGTTTGCGCTGTTCTGTGAAGGGAGTAGAGATCTTCAGTTTCTTGGCAACTTCTCACATAGAATAGCCTTAATTTCTCAGAACAAGAATAGGCTAATGAGTTTTAGAAGAAAGTTCTTTGTTTCTGGAGATTTTGAGCCTGTAATCGAACCCACAAATGCTGATGCTCCAGATGCTCAACTGGTCTAAAGAAGGCCAGTTTTATTGCTTCTTTAATCAGAACAACAGTTTTCAGCTGTGCTAACATAATTGCAAAAGGGGTTTACTATTGATTAATTAGCCTTTTAAAATGATAAACTTGGATTAGCTAACACAACGTGCCATTGGAACACAGGAGGGATGGTTGCTGATAATGGGCCTCTGTACTCCTATGTAAATATTCCATAAAAAGAATCACCCCTTTCCAGCTACAATAGTCATTGTTACAGAACAATATATATATATATACTTCTATATATATACACACACACACAGTATATTTTTATTATTCACTATTATTAACCACTTGATAAAACACAAATTAACCCCATACAACATAGATTAGCCCCATGATAAAACATAGATTAGTCCCATGATAAAACATATATTAGCCCCATGATAAAACATAGATTAGCCCCATGATAAAACATAGATTACGCCCATGATAAAACATAGATTAGGCCCATGATAAAACATAGATTAGCCCCATGATAAAACATAGATTAGCCTCATGATAAAACATAGATTAGCCTCATGATAAAACAGATTAACCCCATGATAAAACAGATGAACCCCATAAAACATAGATTAACCACATGATAAAATAGATTAAACCAACAATAAAACATAGATTGGACATCGCTTCCAAAGCAGTTGTGCATTTGAAAGCAGTTGTGCATTTGAAACCCATAAAGAACAAAATCTGTATTTTCTCCACTGTGTTTTAATAGCCTACAGAGCAATGTTTGTGAATCTATTAAATCGCGACCTCGAGTGTGCTCACAAGTAGTGTCCGTTGTCATGGTAACAGGTTGTTTGAGACCCATCCAGAATGCAAAGACGTTTTCTTCCTGTTCCGAGATGTGGAAGACCTGGAGAGGCTGCGGAACAACAAGGAGCTACAAACTCACGGCCTACGGTCAGTGACACCCTTCGCCTCCTCCCTCAACCTCCTATCTCTTTTCTCCCTCCTGCCATTCTACCTCCTCTCACCCTCTCATCATCACCCACTTGTCAGCTCCCAGATAAGCTCTGAGCACATCCAGAGACGGCAGTGTAGAAGCTGTGAGGACGGTGGGCCCCTTATTTCTTATTGTCTTGGTACATTGACAACACAGCCAACTAGATTCAGAGATGGGGTGAGTTGCACCAAGAGATTTTTTTTTTTTTGTAGAGTAAATTAAAAGGTTGGGTCTAGGAAGCACAGCTGTTTGTTTGTTTATTGTGTATTGGGATCCCCATTAGCTTTTGCAGAGGCAGCAGTTATTCCTTCTGGGGTCCACAAACAACACAAGACATGACAAGCAACAATCACTGATAGACAAGGACAGTCACACACATTTATAATACAACGATGTACGAACAAAAAATTATATGTGCGTGTTTGTTTGTTTCCTCAAATTGTATTACTTGTTTCGTGCAATACCTCATAAACCCGGGCAGAACAATTGGAATATTAATACCCAACGCTCCCCCCTCTGAGATTTTCACTGTACCGTGTAATTACAGTACACCTGCAACCCTGTACATGTGACTATTAAACTTTTAATCTAAATCTAATTTAATATGCCTGTTCTTGAGGTGAACGTGAGTGGACTGATATCACTTGTCTTGTACCTGCTGCAGCCCTGGCAAAAAGGAGACATTTAACCCAGTGTCTGTTGTCTACGTTCCCTCACAGCGACCCACAACACACCTCGCCTTCTAAAGCTCATGGCGCTGACCTTACGCGAGGCATTAAATGGTTGCCAATGCTAACGCTGGAGCTAATTAAGCCGCAGTGAGGGTTGTGGCTATTAATTCAGCAACAGGGTGCCTCGGAATGTGACTAAGCTAGAGGTCGACCGATTAATTGGAATGGCCGATTAATTATGGCCGATTTTAAGTTTTCATAACAAACGGTAATCAGCATTTTTGGACACCGATTACATTGCACTCCATGAGGAGACTGCGTAGCAGGCTGACTACCTGTTATGTGAGTGCAGCAAGGAGCCACGGTAAGGTGCTAGCTAGCATTACATGTATCTTATAAAAAACAATCAATCTTAACATAATCACTAGTTAACTACACATGGTTGATGATGTTACTAGTTTATCTAGCTTGTCCTGCGTTGCATATAATCGATGCGGTGCCTGTTAATTTATCATTGAATCAAATCAAATTTATTTATATAGCCCTTCGTACATCAGCTGATATCTCAAAGTGCTGTACAGAAACCCAGCCTAAAACCCCAAACAGCAAGCAATGCAGGTGTAGAAGCACGGTGGCTAGGAAAAACTCCCTAGAAAGGCCAAAACCTAGGAAGAAACCTTGAGAGGAACCAGGCTATGTGGGGTGGCCTCTTCTGGCTGTGCCGGGTGGAGAATTATAACAGAACATGGCCAAGATGTTCAAATGTTCATAAATGACCAGCATGGTCAAATAATAATAATCACAGGCAGAACAGTTGAAACTGGAGCAGCAGCACGGCCAGGTGGACTGGGGACAGCAAGGAGTCATCATGTCAGGTAGTCCTGAGGCATGGTCCTCAGGAATCATAGCCTACTTCGCCAAATGGGTGATTTAACAAGCGCATTTGTGAAAAAAGCACTGTCATTGCACCAATGTGTACCTAACCATAAACATCAACCCCTTTCTTAAAATCAAAACACAAGTATATATTTTTAAACCTGCATATTTAGTTAATATTGCCTGCTAACATGAATTTCTTTTAACTAGGAAAATTGTGTCACTTCTCTTGCTTTCTGTGCAACAGAGTCAGGGTATATGCAGCAGTTTGGGCCGCCTGGCTCGTTGCGAACTGTGTGAAGACTACTTATTCCTAACAGCCAACTTCGCCAAACGGGGGGGTGATTTAATTAACAAAAGCGCATTTGCGAAAAAAGCACAATCATTGTACGAATGTACCTAACCATAAACATCAATGCCTTTCTTAAAATCAATACACAGAAGTTTATTTTATTAAACCTGCATATTTAGTTAAAATAAATCCAGGTTAGCAGGCAATATTAAACTGGGGAAATTGTGCCACTTCTCTTGCGTTCATTGCACAGAGTCAGGGTAAATGCAACAGTTTGGGCCGCCTGGCTCGTTGCAAACTAATTTGCCAGAATTTTACGTAATTATGACATAACATTGAAGGTTGTGCAATGTAACAGGAATATTTAGACTTATGGATGTCACCTGTTAGTTAAATACGGAACGGTTCCGTATTTCACTGAAAGAATAAACGTTTTGTTTTTGAAATGATAGTTTCCTGATTTGACCATATTAATGACCTAAGGAAGCTATACTGTTACACTGGCAATACTAAAATGCCTATAAGAACATCCAATAGTCAAAGGTATATGAAATACAGATGTTATAGAGAGAAATAGACCTATAATTCCTATAATAACTGCAACCTAAAACTTCTTACCTGGGAATATTGAAAACTCATGTTAAAAGGAACCACCAGCTTTCATATGTTCTGAGCAAGGAACTTAAACGTTAGCTTTCTTACATGGCACATATTGCACTTTTACTTTCTTCTCCAACACTTTGTTTTTGCATTATTTAAACCAAATTGAACATGTTTTATTATTTATTTGAGGCTAAATTGATTTTATTGATGTATTGTATTAAGTTAAAATAAGTGTTCATTCAGTATTGTTGTAATTGTCATTATTACAAATAAATAAACCCCCACAAAATTGTCCGATTAATCGGTATCAGCGGTTTTTGGCCCTCCAATAATCGGTATCCGAGTTGAAAAATCATTATCGGTTGACCTCTAGACTAAACACACACTGATGAAAGCTATGTTTGCTACCTCCAGCGTCAACTTCAGTTGCTTCTTAGTATGACATGTTTTTAAAGGCTCTCTGGTCTCTTTCTTTGACTGAGGTAGAAAATCTATTCTTTTCTTGACTGTCTATTCTAAAGTACTCAGACTATGACTTGGTAGCATGGATACTGAAGAGTTCCTTGAGATCTTCTGATGAAATATTTCTGATAGCTCGGTTAATTGAAGCATGGTGCTAGCATGGGGAGGGGGGCATGTAACTAGCTACATTCAAGTCTTTATCTTACAACCTAGACATGTGTACTGTGTATTTACCTGTTTAGTTGTAACTGCTGGAGAGCATGGTGCATCTAACCTGACCAGCATTATCATGAGGTACACTTGGTGCCTTCAGGAACACAAACACATGAGTGTCTGCGCTAGTCAATCAGTTGCTAATGCCATAAAAGTAAACAGATGTCTCATTCTCCCTTCCATAAATTTCCCTTTAGCTAACAACACAGAAGCTTGCTACTTTGCATTGACCGATGTCACGGTTCGACTGTGTTAGTGTCTGCCTTTCTACATCTGATCCTGTCTACCTCTGACAATGGCGTTTTGTTCCATGTCTTGAAGGATAATGCACTTCATTGAGAAAAGCGTGGCCAGACTTAATCAGATGGAACGACTGGACCAACTGATCCTAGATCTGGGCAAAAGCCACTATCGTTACAACTCCCCTCCGAAGTACTACATGGTAGGTGTTCAGTCTGTCCTACTCTGTAGGTTTTCTGGCTAATGTAATCTTGTCCACGTGATCTTGTTCCTTTAGGATCTTAAAAGCAAAACTAATCCTAGATCAGCACTCAAAATATTCCATGACTAGGAAATACGGTTCCAGTACTACCGTTGCTTAACAACAGAGCGTGGACTTTCACAGAACAATCATCACCACAGGACTAGGGATGTGTGGAGATTTTCTTGCAATCCATCCAGCTTTAATCTTCTCTGTCTAGATAATAACGGCATGATAACGTAATGGAAAATCTGGCTTGCTATTTTGCTGGATGTTGGCTCATCAGATAATTCTGAGTCTATTGCTCTCTGTTTATCAAACATTTATGACCTTCCAGGGCCCTAATTATGTCCTTTTGGCTTTATTCCAGTACGTGGGGGCAGAGTTTATTCGAGCCGTCCAGCCAATCCTGAAGGACAACTGGACCTCAGAAGTGGAGGAGGCTTGGAAGGTAAACAGTTGATGGGAACATTCCCATCCTAGCTAACAACCATGGTGTGACGATGACCATGAGCCGCCCGTCTGTTCCTTTATCTATGTGGAGAAGCTATTTAACGGTTAAAACACTACTTTATAAGGCCTTAAAAAGGTCCATCTGGGATTGGGACATGCAGTTTTGGACTTTTAAATTAAATAGAGTTTATTTAGCCATTGATTCTTGAAAAAATATAGAATATTCATGCCTCATAGGCTTAGTTCAACTGTCATACCCCATCAGAACCCAAAATATAAGCTTGCTTTACTCAATTTGTAAACAATGTAATTGTGAAGAATATAGCTTTAGAATGGGTTTAAACCATAGAGATCCTATTAAATGACATGTAATTAAGTGTTTAAAACTATAATTTTGATTGCATGGATCGTCTGTCCTTGTATACATAGCTCATTTCTTCTGCTCTATCTCTCAGCCGTTTACCCAACAAAGTAGCAGGGTGTCGGCTTTGTGGTTGTTTGAGTGCCAGATTGCCCTTTTGAAATATTACACAATTCTTTTCTAACTATTTATACTGGATTGTGGGTAATTCAGTAGCATTGCAACAATGGTTATTGACATGTGTAGTTGTAGAATATAGTGGTAAATATATCCTCCCCATTTCGACCTGTTTGCTTCCGTTTGGTTTCTAGTGAATACACCAGTATCAGGGCGGCAGGGTAGCCTAGTGGTTGGACTAGTAACCGGAAGTTTGCAAGTTCAAATCCCGAGCTGACAAGGTACAAGGTATCTGTCGTTCTGCCCCTGAACAGGCAGTTAACCCACTGTTCCTAGGCCGTCATTGAAAATAAGAAGTTGTTCTTAACTGACTTGCCTTCTAAAATAAAGGTAAAATAAAAAAATAAAAAAAATAATAAAATACACCAGTAGAGGCTGCTCCGGGCTCGTAATAATGGCTGGCACGGAGCAGATGGAATGGCATCAAACACATACAAACCATGAGTTTGTTACCATTCTGCCACTCTAGCCATTACCACGAGCCCGTCTTCCCCATTTAAGGTGCCACTAACCTCCTGTGGAACCTGCTTTTCAGCACATCTGTAGGAAAAGACTCCAAGCAATCTGTTCAATACACCCAGAAAACATTTCAAACTGGTTGATTGCTGAATACATGTGCCATTCGCCCACTGTCCTACAGTGTTAAGTATATACTCTGAAGAGCTGTGCTTGTTGAAAGTGCAATAGTATCATTTAATGCTGCAATGGGTAACTTTTTGGGCAACTCGACCAAATTCACATAGAATGTGAGTTATATGACATTCTCAGTGAAAGAAAGTCTAAGAAGTGGTATGTGTTCTATTTCTTACATTTTGTTTTTGCATCTTTTACTTTCAATTTTGTACACCAGCTTCAAACAGCTGAAAATACAATATTTTGGGGTTATTGAAAAGAACGGTTTAGACGGTTCAATGATTCTTTACACCATTTTTGTTTTGTCACATAAACTGAAATTAGGGGACTAAGAATTTTTGCTACCAGGAAATGGTGCAGTTTCTGCATATTGTACTTTCAAATAGCACAGGAAAGACATACAGTATGACAGGGACCTCTAGTGGATTGAACACATAAATTGTAGGCAATGTGAATTGTGAATGAGGGTTTAATATTTTCCTGAAAATCTAGACATTTTCCTTCCCGAGAAAATTGCAAGAAATTACCAGGCATCCCAGTATTCCTGTTCAAACCGGAAGTGCTATTTAATATAATGCCAGTGGAAAAAATCAGGCATGATTATACGGGGCTCCCAAGCGGCACAGTGGTAGTGGTGTCACTACATTCCCTAGTTCAATTCTAGGCTGTATCACAACCTGCTGTGATTGCAAGTCCCATAGGGCGGCGCACAATTGGCCCAGTGTCGTCCGGGTTAGGGTTTGGCTGGGGTATGCGGTTATCGTAAATAAGAATTAGTTCTTAACTGAATTGCCTAGTTAAATAATAAAATATCACTGTAAATGGATAAATATACACATTAATGTAATGGTTTCTTGTTGAAATTGTTGTAAGTTCTCTCCATCTCACCACACTATTTCGTTGATGTAGCCTACTTTAATGTATGGCCTATGAAGCACTGTTGGCCAACTGGTGAAATATTATGAGGTTATTACAGTCAAGTGAAAATGTGATTAGTTTTAGCCTACATTTGACTGAAAGATCTCGGACACCTTGCTCTTATTCTCTCCCCTTGCACCTGGCTATCGGGGGAATTAGGGAAGGTTGTGTTTTTACTTTATGATAACCAGCTTATTCTGGTGACCTGGTCAAAGGGAACATCTGATTCTCCGTTATTAAACGGGGCGGCAGCGTGGCCTAGTGGTTAGAGCATTGGACTAGTAACCGAAAGGTTGCAAGATCAAATCCCTGAGCTGACACGGTACAAATCTGTCGTTCTGCCCCCGAACAAGGCAGTTAACACCACTGTTCCTAGGCTGTCATTGAAAATAAGAATTTGTTCTTAACTGACTTGCCTAGTTAAATAAAGGTCAAATAAAAAACATGTGAGCAAATAGTAGCAGAGATACAGTGCTGGGGTTGATCAATTGCCCTTGAATCTAAACCTGCTGTGCGCTCGCTTTTGAAATGAAACAATGTTGCAAATCCAGCTAGTTTGGAGTTTTGAACATAGCCGTGGGATGTAGGGGTGCTGAGGGTGCTGCCAAACCCCCTGAATAATTACAACAAAAAATAAACAAATGTTCTCACAAAAGCAGTGCACTGTTCCTATATTAGCGGACCGATATAGCCGTCTGTAGCGCAAGCTAAACAAATTATCTGCTGAATCCCCCTCTCTCCACTTACCTCACTATGTTGGGGGCATGTCTGCATGTCAGAACAAACCTACACTTCCTCGTACCCCCGGAACATGTTGTTGTTGTGCGCTTGTAGATTTTGCATTCTACCTCGGTGGCATTTCTTTTAGTGAAGCTTTGCCATACAGCAGAAGTGTAAAGGAATGAGCGTTGATGATCAGCAGATCAGAGACGGCTGTAGTAGAGAAGCCAAATTTAAACATGACATATAATTTAACAGCTTCATTTCACATCACACTGTTCATAGAAATAATTCATTATAATTGACCGGTTTCTCTCAATTATTTATCTCAGGAAACAGGTTTCTCCGTAGCCCGGTTCCCGTTATTAAACCCTGATGTGAATATGGTTGTAGGCCCACAGTTATCTACTTTAGCTATCTCCTTTTCTCCATATCCATTTACCAACTGCAACTCACTATGAGAAAAATGTTTCACCACTTAGTCTCATAGGCATACAATGTCACCTTTGTAAGCTATTTACCAGATGTAACACACTAATTGCATAAATGTACACCACTGTGGTCGTGTCTACACACTTACATGCGACTTCTGCTATCAGAATACAAAGATCGCATTGAAAAGACGGGGTCTAGATGCACAAAAGTCGCTTTGTGGTCTGTTTGTGTTCAGATCAAGCTGACCACTTCAGGAGGTGGTCAGGGATGCAATGTGTGTGAATTTATTATTTGACCCTGCTGGTTGTCTATGAACATTTTGAAGATCGATCTGGCTTTAATGGCCATGTACTCTTATAATCTCCACCAGCCAGAAGATGACTGGCCACCCCTCAGAGCCTGGTTCGTCTCTAGGTTTCTTTGTAAGTTCCTGCCTTTCTATGGAGTTTTTCCTAGCCACCGTGCTTCTACATCTGCATTGCTTGCTTGCAGTGGGAAGCGTCATCAGCACTCCTCGCACAAGTCTCCTAAAAACTTGTTTTTTGAGACTGAACAGCACATTTTCATTATAACATTGAAGGAAATATGTTCCTAGCGTGTGAGGAACATGTTTGCTGGCCTCATATTATAATTTTTTTTGATTGGCTAGAGTAAGGCTAACCCGTTTGCAATCTCTTTAGGCTAACCCGTTTGCAATCTCTTTAGCTACTGTAAGTTGTTGTTGTGTTACTATCATATCTGGCCTATTCCACCATTTGAAATGCATTCTGGCTGGCTGGTAGGCTATTACAGAGGTTGAGGGCTTTGTCAGGAAAATAACCTCACACTCAACGTTAGCTAGGAAACAGTCCACATCGATGGAACAGTTGGAGCTTTTAAGTTCTGACAAACTGATAAGTTGTTGTTGTGTTACTATCATATCTGGCCTATTCCACCATTTGTAGAATGCATTCTGGCATTTGAATATAGAGCGGGGATAAAGAATCACACTGTGGACCCGGTAGACACATCTAAATGTCGGTGTAGATGCATGATGCGTTCGGAATACCATGATCAGAACTCTATGATCAGAACACTATAATCAGAATACTATAATCAGAACTCTATGATCAGAACTCTATGATCAGAACTCTATGATCAGAACTCTATGATCAGAACTCTATGATCAGAATACTATGATCAGAACTCTATGATCAGAACTCTATGATCAGAACTCTATGATCAGAATACTATGATCAGAATACTATGATCAGAATACTAAAGCTGTATGAACTGTCAAGTCTAGACACAGCCTTGGATCAGGAAAGGTCCTAGCACAAAACACCTGGGCCTGAATAGCTTTAGGCTATGGAATGATGGATGAAATTATACAAGATAGGCATCTTCAGACATAGACCATGCATCCACATGATGCTTCTGGAATTTCAATTAGCACTTGAGTCTGAATCTTGTACTGTACTTGCTCTTGTCTCAACCAATGAAATAGAGACAGAAAGACACAATTTAGTAACACAATTACACTGAACAAAAATCTAAACTCAACAGGTAAAGTGTTGGTCCCATGTTTCATGAGCTGAAATAAAATATCCCAGAAATGTTCCATACGCACAAAAAGCTTATTTCTCTCAAATGTTGTTCACAAATTTGTTTACATCCCTGTTAGTGAGCATTTCTCCTTTGCAAAGATAATCCATTCACCTGACAGGTGTGACATATCAAGAAGCTGATTAAGCAGCATGGTCATTACACAGGTGCACCTTGTGCTGGGAACAATAAAAGGATATTTTAAAATGTGTTTTGTCACAACACAATGCCACAGATGGCTCAAGTTGAGGGAGAGTGCAATTGGCATTCTGACTGCAGGAATGTCCACCAGAGCTGTTCTCAGAGAATCATAATGTTAATTTCTCTACCATAAGCCACGTCATTTTAGAGAATTTGACAGTACGTCCAACCGGCCTCAAAACTGCTGACCAAGTGTAACCACGCCAGCCGAGGACCTCCACATCCAGGATCGTCTGAGACCAGCCACTCGGACAGCTGATGAAACTGTGGGTTTGCACAATTGAAGAATTTCTGCACAAACTGTCTCAGGGAAGCTCATCCGTCAGCTCATCATCCTCACCAGGGTCTTGACCTGACTACAGTTCGGCGTCGTAACCGACTTCAATGGGAAAATTCTCACCTTCGATGACCACTGGCACGCTGGAAAAGTGTGCTCTTTACGGATGAATCCCGGTTCCAACTGTACCAGGCAGATGGCAGACAGCATGTATGGCATCGTGTGGGTGAGCGGTTTGCTGATGTCAATGTTGTGAACAGAGTGCCCCAGGGTGGTGGTGGGATTATGGTATGGGCAGGCATATGCTACGGACAACGAACACAATTGCATTTTATCGATGGCAATTTCAGATACCGCAATGAGATCCTGAGGCCCATTTTCGTGCCATTCTTCCAACGCCATCACCTCATGTTTCAGCATGATATTGCACGGCCTCATGTTGCAAGGATCTGTACACAATTTCTGGGAGGTGAAAATGTTCCAGTTCTTCCATGGCCTGCATACTCACCAGACATGTCACCCATTGAGCATGTTTGGGATGCTCTGGATCGACGTAGACGACAGTGTGTCTAGCAACTTTACATATCCATTGAAGAGGAGTGGGACAACACTCCACAATCAACAGCCTGATCAACTCAATGCGGAGGAGATGTGTCACGCTGCATGTTGCAAATGGTCACACCAGATACTGACTGGTTTTCTGATCCACGCCCCTACCTTTTTTAAAGATACTGTATCTGTGACCAACAGATGCACATCTGTATTCCCAGTCATGTGAAATCTATAGATGAGAGCCTAATGAATTTATTTCAATTGGCTGATTTTTTAAAATTGTTTGAAATTGTTGAATGTTGTGTTCAGTGTATACTGTAATATCTTGAATAGGCTGAGCCCAGGCTTTTATCTCCAGGATGTTTAAGGCCCTTGCCCTTGCATTTTGTTCATAGTTGCAAGCCTTTGTCAGCTTGGCATTTAGCTATAAGGGCACATTTGTAATCCAGCAGAGTTGTGCTGAAAACATGTTGCCAGTATGATGTTTTATTTTTCTGTGTTGTTATTCACTAAGTAAAAGGCTTTCTAAGCTTTTTGTCTCCATTAACAAGAGCACTAGGAACATCCAGGGGAAAAACTGAAAGCCCTGATTCAATGTTGTGCTGTGTTAATGGGACAACAGAGAGATGTTCAGTTTTGAACTAAAATTCATTCGGACATCTCAAAAGGACTGCCATGTATACTGTATACCAGTGGTTCCCAACCTTTTTCGGTTACTGTGCCACCAACTGATTTTTGCTCTGCCCAGAGTACACCTGAAGTAACCCCTCATGTGGATTTTATCAGTAAGCCTATGGTCTCATGAGTCTTCTCATGTACCCCCTGTGGATAGGCCCAGTACCCCCAGGGTCCTAGTACCCCTGGTTGGGAACCACTGCTGTATTTACCCTATAATAGAGCAGTAGATGTCTATTCCATGTCTTATGTGTTGACCTTCATGTTGTCCCACAGACGTTGTTCCTGTACATCACCAGTATCATGAAGCAAGGCTATGTGGAAGAGGAGAAGAACCAGAGGAACACCATGGCCAACACCAGGAGAGAGAGACCAGAGAAGAGGCTCAATGTCATCTAGGAGCAGCCTACTCTCCAGTCAACTTGTACAGTGCATTCGGGAAGTATTCAGACCCCTGGCCTTTTTCCACATTGTGATTCGTTACAGCCTTATTCTACAATGGATTAAATAAATACAAACATATCATCAATCTGCACACAACAACCCATAAGGACAAGGCAGAAACAGGTTTAAAACTTTGTGAAAATGTATTTAGTAAAACAGAAATATCTTTACATCAGTATTCAGACCCTTTGCTATGAGACTCCAAATTGAGCTCAGGTGCATCTTGTTTCCATTGATCATCCTTGAGATGCTTCTACAAATTGGAGTCCACCTGTGGTAAATTCAATTGATTGGACATGATTTGGAAAGACACACACCTGTCTATATAAGTTCCCACAGTTGACAGAGCAAAAACCAAGCCATGAGGTCGAAGGATTGTCCGTTGAGCTCCGAGACAGGACTGTCCTTAGGCACAGATCTGGGGAAGGGTACCAAAAAAGCTTTAAAGGTCCCCAAGAACACAGTGGCCTCCATCAGTCTTTAATGGAAGAAGTTTGGAACCACCAGGACTCTTTGTAGAGATGACTGCCCGGCCAAACTGAGCAATCGGGGGAGAAGGGCCTTAGTCTGGGAGGTGACCAAGAAACCCGATGGTAACTCTGACAGAGCTCCAGAGTTCCTCTGTGGAGATGGGAGAACCTTCCAGAAGGACAACCATCTCTGCAGCACTCCACCAATCAGGCCTTTATGGTAGAGTGGCCAGACAGAAGCCACTCCTCAGTAGAAGGCACATGACAGCCTGTCAGATTTTGCGAAACGGCACCTAAAGGACTCTCAGACAATGAGAAACAAGATTCTCTGGTCTGACGAAACCAAGATAGAAGTCTTTGGCCTGAATGCGAAGCGTCACGTCTGGAGGAAACCAGGCACCATCCCAACTGTGAAGCATGGTGGTGACAGCATCATGCTGTGGTTATTTTTTCAGCGGTAGAGACTGGATGTCTAGTCAGGATCGAGGGAAAGATGAACGGAGCAAAGTACAGAGAGATCCTTGATGAAAACCTGCTCCAGAGCGCTCAGGACCTCAGACTGGGGCGAAGGTTCACCTTCCAACAGGACAACAACCCTAAGCACACAGCCAAGAAAACGCAGGAGTGGCTTCGGGACAAGTCTCTGAATGTCCTTGAGTGGCTCAGCCAGAGCCCGGACTTGAACCCAATCGAACATCTGTGGAGAGACCTGAAAATAGCTGTGCAGCAACGTTCCCCATCCAACCTGACAGAGCTTGAGAGGATCTGCAGAGAAGAATGGGAGAAACTCCCCAAATACAGCTGTGCCAAGCTTGTAGTGTCATAACCAAGAACAAGGGTGTAATTGCTGCCAAAGGTGCTTCAACAAAGTACTGAGTAAAGGGTCTGAATACTTATGTAAATGTTTTTTTTATTTTTTTTTATACATTTGCAAAACATTATGGGCTATTGTGTATAGATTGATGAGGGTGGAAAAGACAATTGAATCCATTTTAAAACAAAGCTGTAAAGTAACAAAATGTGGAAAAAGTCAAGGGGTCTGAATACTTTCCGAATGCACTGCATATGGATTCATTAAGACTCAAGTAAAGCATAGGCCAACACTACCAGGGTCGTATTCATTAGGGCACCCAATAGAAAATGTTTTGAAATGTTTCGCAAAGAAAAATTTTAATGAGTGTTTCCTATTGGACAAGTCCCAGGAAATCCCTGCATATTTCAGTCCGTTTTCTTCCATTTTCTGCCTAATGAATATTACCCAGATGTCTGCTAGATGGTGCGTTCAAGACAACTGGGAATGAATCAAAAACAAGCTCAGACTGGGGAAATTTGTGACGTCAGTGATCTTCAGGTTGGAGAAGTCAGAGCTCTAGGATGATAATTCCGATTGGATGCGATGTCTGAGAGATTATAGCCTCTAATTATTTAACCATGAATGTGCACTTATTAAAATATATCTCCAGTCAACGTTGTTGCTAGCACGTGCACCCAAAATATAGCGTACCCTCTGGGTTAACTTGGTTTGAGTTTACGAAAACAGATTTAATACGACTAATAGTGTCATCCCAGATGAGGAATAAGACACTATTTCGGAGCACGTGTAATGTTTGCCAGAGTACAAAGTAATTACACACGCACTCTACACACACATACACATGGATTTTGTATTGTAGATATGTGATAGTAGAGTAGTGGCATGAGGGCACCCACTTAATGTGTTGTGAAAAGTGTTATTGAAATTTAAATGTCATGTAATATTTGTAAGTGTATAGAACTGCCTTAATGTTGCTGCACCCCAGGAAGAGAATGGGATCTTTAATCAATACCAATGACTAGTTGTTACACAGGCGTTAGCTAGTTAAAATGAAGTGTATCTTGAGGAGTAATTACTTGTCATTAATGTTTACTTAGACAGTACATTACCCGTTCTGACAACCTTGCCATCATTTTTTACGTTTCTGGAAGTGCCATCCAAGTCAGACAATAAACACACTAGTGCACCATAGAGTACATTATTTTCTTTAGAACTATAGAGGAGGAGAAGTAAAAGTAGTAAACTACTTAAGTAGTACTTAAAGATTTGTGTAATTTCAGCCAGTAGTTTTGAAAGTGGAGCTCATGAGCCAAAAAGTGGTTCCCGTTATTTGT